>NC_053391.1:228901794-229201794 GCF_905171765.1 Bufo bufo
TGGGAGCCTGGTGAAGAGGGGGCATCGTCATCACCAAAGGGGTGAGGGTGGCAGATTGCCACTCATTTAGTGTTACAGCCTGATTCAGCAACCTCTTCCTCTCCCACCGGCCTGCACACCCTCTTCAGCGGCCAGGGCTTGAAACGTCAGCAGAATGAAGCTATCGTTCCTTCCCATTGACTTCAATGTCATCTATTGTCCTCCTCCTCCTACTCCTTATCACTTGTTTTCACAGCAATCGATCATTGAGGCAATTGCAAAAAGATAACATTGTGCGTGCACTCATCCAATGGTGCAGAAGCTGAACATGCATCTGGCCATGTTGCTGGTACTACAGTCCCTTCCTTTCCATGTAGTTGACTCTGCACATTTCAGAGAACTGATGGCTTATGCCCACCCAAGGTGTAAAATCTCAAGCCAACATTACATTTCCAAAAAATCTGCACCAGCCCTGCACACATACAATGAGCAGAAGGTGGGCCAGTCCTTGGGCCTCTCAGTGTCTGATAGGGTTCCAGTGCTGAGATATGGAGATGTAATTATGGTCAAGGACAATAGATGTTTTTCACAGCCCACTGGGTAAATGTCGTTCTGGGCCAGACACACCAGCAACTTGGCCAGGTGATGGCAATGCCGCCTCCATGTTGTAATCATGGGATTTCTGCTCCAATGTCCTCCTCTGCTTTTTCATTCTCCACCTTGTCCTCACCCTTCCCTCTAGGCACAGTCCACAGTCATCCTCCATCATATCACCTATTGACCCCCATCCCCACTGTTATGGAGCCACTATTGTCCCTGTTACTGCCACTGCTGTTTGCCCTTATCCCCACTCTGTTATGGGGCCATTATTATCCCTGTTATTTCGAATGCTGTTGGCACCCATCCCCACTCTGTTTTAGGGCTGCTATTGTCCCTGTTTGTCCGTGTTGACATCACAGTTTATTTTTCCGTTCTTCTAATCCATCAGAAGAACAGGGGGAAAAAAGCAAGGATCCTTTATTTTGAGCATCCATAAGGCCTCTTTCATATGGTCAGTATGTGGTCAGTATTTGTATGTCAAAAGCAGGAGTGGGTTCAAAACACAGAAGAGATGCAAACATTTCCATTAAATTTTATCTCTAGTTTGGACCCACTCCTGTTTTTGGCTTACACATACTGATCAAACATTGATGCAAAATACTGACTGTGTGAAAGAGGCCATTGAAGTCCTACATGCAGGACTTTTTTTCCTTGTTAAAATAAAACTGATTTGTAAATGAACAAAATGGATGTAAATTGAGCATAATGCCACTTTTGCACAGTCAGTATTTGTTCAGTATTTTACATCAGTATTTGATCAAAATTTGTAAGCCAAAAACAGGAGTGGGTCCAAAGCATAGAAGAGATACAAATATTTCCATTGCATGTATCGCTGTTTTGAACCCACTCCTCATTTAGGCCTATTGCACACGGACGTTTTTTTTTTCCCGTTTACTGGACGTTTTTTGCGTTCCGTATACGGTCCGTATACGGAACCATTCATTTCAATGGGTCCGCAAAAAAAACGGAATGTACTCCGTATGCATTCCGTTTCCGTATTTCCGTTTTTCCGTTCCGTTTTAACATAGAACATGTCCTATTATTGCCCGCAAATCACAGTCCGTGGCTCCATTTAAGTCAATGGGTCCGCAAAAAAACGGAACACATACGGAAATGCATCCGTATGTCTTCCGTTTCCGTTCCGTTTTTTGCTGA
The DNA here is from genome assembly GCF_905171765.1 of Bufo bufo. Taxonomy (NCBI): domain Eukaryota; kingdom Metazoa; phylum Chordata; class Amphibia; order Anura; family Bufonidae; genus Bufo; species Bufo bufo. Next base: position 228,903,529 of record NC_053391.1, read on the forward strand.
ACCATCTATTGAAAATGTTATGCCCAGCCCAATTTTATCTATGTAATTACTGTATACTGTATATGCCATACGGAAAAACGGAACGGAAAAACGGAACAGAAACGGAAACACAACGGAAACAAAAAACGGAACAACGGATCCGTGAAAAACGGATCGCAAAACACTGAAAAAGCCATACGGTCGTGTGCAATAGGCCTTAGGCTTACAAATACAGATCAAATACTGGTGGAAAATACTGACCAAATACTGACCGTATGAAAGAGGTACTTAAAATCCTGCGTGTAAGACTTTTTTTCCTTGTTAAATAAAAACTGATTACAGACGTAAGTGGCCAAAACGGAGGCAAATTGAGCATAAGGTCAGTCAGTATTTTGAATCAGTATTTGAACAGTATTTGTAATCCAAAAGCAGGGGTGGGTCCAAAACACAGAAGAGATGCAAATATTTTTATTTCCCTTTTTGACCCACTCCTGGTTTTGGCTTACAATTACTGATGAAAAAGTGATGCAAAATACTGACCAAATACTGACCATCTGAAAGAGGCTTTATGGATGCTTAAAAAACAGGGTTTGGTACTGCCACTGCTGCCACCCTCCCGACTCTGTCATGGGGCCACTACTTGAATCTTGAGGCACTGCACAGTTAAGTCTATGGTGATAAAGTAGACCTGAGGCTAATATTGACCTGTCATACTGACACACAGTAAATCTACAACTAACAGAAGTGATTATGTCTTTGGAATGTAACAATATCCCCAATTTTTTTTTTCCACTACTTTATTGGTACTGCCTCCATTTCTTTATTTTGTTCCTCTAAGAAGACATTTGGGCACAGCTCCTGCAGGGGCATGCATGTTTTTTTTTGGCTTTACTGAAGAGTATGTTATTCTTTTTGTTTAACAGAAGGGAATAGCTATGAATCTTGGTGCACAGCACAATGATGTACAGTAGATGGCAATAAATTACACCTGTAATACTGATGGTACATTATCTACAGAACAGATTAACTATGAATGTGGGTGCAGTAGAAAATAATGCTCACAGCGATACACTCTCCCTGCACTTTCCCTGCAGTTTAAGTTCCAGGCCTTCACACTGAGACTGAGCCACCAAGTGGGATAAATATCATTAGGCAGAGTGGTATATCTGAGTTATCACGATTCGTGAGAAATTAATTCGGAACTGATAAAATTTCTTGTAGAAGTTTGGCCAATCAGCGGACTAAAATTTTTGAAAAATTCACTTATCTCTAGTCATTTATAAGAACATTGCATTAGATAACTTTTTTTTCCTTAAAAAAGGAAGTAGTCACTTGAAAATTGTGTTCTGTGGTTAACAAGGCTCTCTTTCTCCCGTTCTCTAATATTACAATCTTAAAATATCAGTTAGCGTGACAAGTGTAATAATTAGAAATAAGCAGATTTCCTAAACTTCGTTTGGAGTCTTGTTCAGTTTAATTGGCTGTCAGATTCAATTAGGTCCGAATAAATTGGACCCGTATCGAGAGTATCTCAACTGTCCTGAAAAGTCATGTATGATTCTCTTCTCATGTATGAGGTCTCCTAGGAGTATATCCAACCTCTTTCAAACTCTTTAACACCAAGACAACATTAGTAATGTCAAAGTCACAGTCGAGTCCCATTATCACAACGTACTACTTTTGAAGTCGTCATTGCGTAGCTCATGAAAGAAATCACAGTGAGCTGGCTTGGTTGGTACATAAGATGTGCAATAGACTTCACGCTTATCCCTTGTTGCTGTCATGAATAAAAGCGGTCAGAAGGGATGATGACTGACTTGTGGGCCAAGGGTGGCAGTGTTTCTGAAACTTGCGTGCTGCTGTGGTAAAAGTGTTTCATGAGTGGAGAAATTATACAACTGTGGATAAGCGACATGGAAACTGTAGAACACCAAGTTCCATTGATGTAAAAGCTGAATCTCGGCTATGGAGCAGCTCCTTGCCAAAATGAATCATGGAACTACCAGACGTGTGTCTAAAACAACAGTTCAGCAAACTGTACTGGGTATGGAGGCTCCGAAGCAGATGGATAGTCACTGCACCTCTGCTAATGAAGTTGCATCAGCAGAAAGGTCTTCAATTTTTGCAGCAGTATTAGAGTAGAACCTCTATTAATTGGGAAACAATTGCCTTCTCCAATGAGTCACATTTTCTGCTTCATTGAATAGGTGGATGTTGGCGTGTTAGGCAAGAAACATCAGAGAATAATCACCCTGCAATGGTTACTGAAAGAACACAGGCTGGTGGTGGGATCATTATGGTCTGAGGAATGATTTCATGTTATCCTGTGGGGCCACTCAACCATGTGGAAGGCACTCTCAACCAACTCTGGCTATGAATCAGTCTTTGCAGATCATGTCCCCCCATACATGCTGATTGTGTTCCCTGGGGTAGATGGGATCTTCCAGCAAGACAATGGAACATGTTATACAGCTAGAAATGCTCAACATTGGTTGGAAGAGCACTGCAGTCAGCAAGGCTCCAGATACCTATAAAAACCTGCCAGGACCTTATTGAGTCACTACCAGCATGTCTAGCTGCTGTCTGTGCTGCACACAGTGGTTACTGAGGATATTAGCTAGTGGTTATAATTAGTGTTGGGTGAGCATGCTCAGCTGAACACCTTTTACTTGAGCATCGCAATGCTCAGCACATCGCAGTGTTCGGCAGAGCACGATGCTCAAGTCTCCTCCCCGCACGTTTGTTGGCTACTACAAAGCCAATAAACGTGCAGGTAAGTACTGACATTGGCTGGCTGGAACGCATCATTGGGTGCTATATAGCACCTGATGACACATGGTTCGGCTCAGTCTTAGTCAGGGAGAGCTGCAGCAGAAGGGACAGTGTAGGGACAGGAATTGGTTTGTTTGTTAGGCAGGGTTTACTGGTGAAGGGTGTTAGAGACCCAAAAGTCCTTTTAAGGACTATTGTTATATCTGGCTGCCATATATATTATTAGCGCAACCTGCACTAAATTATGTGCAATTGTTTGGCCGCTGCTGACAGCGACACAACCTCTGCTACATCTGTTGTGTTACATTTGCGCTGTGAAATTCAGCGCAATAGTTTGGCTGCTGGTGACAGGGACATTACCGGCGCTAAGTCTCCAGTATAACATTAGCGCATCCGAAATATCAGTGACATTCAGTGTAATTTTTTTGCTGCTAGTGACAGTGACATTACCTGCGCTACATCTCCTGTATAACGTTTGCACATCCTAAATGTCAGTGACATTCAGTCAAATTTTTTCGCTGCTGTTGGCAGCGACATTACCTGTGATACATCTCCTGTATAATGTTTGCACATCGTAAATATCAGTGATATTCAGTTTAATTTTTTTGCCGCTGGTGACAGCAACATTACCTGCACTACATCTCCTGTATAATGCTTGCACATCCAGGGCCGGTGCAAGGATTTTTGCCGCCCTAGGCAAGATAAAAATTGCCGCCCCCCCCCCTTATCACATGACCTGCCCATATCATGACATAACATATGTTCCACCCCTTTCTCAGCATTTAAATTAAAAGAACTGCTATGTTTCCCTTAGGGTTAATCAAGCTTCTTGTAGCTGTCTCCCTGACAGCCGCTAGAGGTGTTTCCGCGATTCTCACAGTGAAAATTACACTGGGAAGACGCGGTACATAGTTTTGAATGCTTGCACATGCGCATTCGCAGCTGAGAGGAGGATCGGGGAGAAAAGTTCCCAGTGCCGGCGCTGGACAAAGGTAAGTGGCTGAAGGGGTTTTAACCCCTTCAGCCCAGTGGAAGGGGGACACGAGGTGCCCCACTCCTAACAACTATATAGTGCCAGGAAAATGAGTTTGTTTTCCTGGCACTATAGTGCTCCTTTACCACAGGTACTGCACAGTGTCTTTTCTCTGCAGGAACAGGCTATAGACACCAGTACCACTACATTAAACTGTAGTGGTTCTGGGACTATAGTGTCCTTTTAATGTGAGGTAAATTAGTTTCCAATGTAGTATTAATAACTAAACAATTAAATAATAAACATATTGCATTGTCTACTTACCACCAGGACAATAAGATGATCTGGTCTCTGGCTGCAGTCTGGCTCTGGGGACTCTGGGGACTGGAGACAAACACCAATGTCGCCCTCGGGAAGAAGAAAGCAGCTGCACTCCAATCCAGGAGCCCACTTCTGTCCCAGAAGGCACTGAGAGGCAGGAAATTGCTGGTGCTGGCTGCTCGACTGCTCGGTGGCCTTCCCTTCCTTCTTCGCTCCACTTCCTCTCTGCTCTGCGTGCTCAAGGGTGGGAGGGGTCAGGGGGGGGTAAACGTAGAGATCAGGGCGCACAGTGCGCGGCTGTGCGCCCTTGAGCTACACAGGATTCCATCCAAGTCGGCAGAGCTCCGCCTCCACCGTCAGCCTGAAGGTAAGCTCAGTCAGACCAGAGAGACAGTGGTGTCAGTTTCTCTGGTTTGCTGCTCCCTCACGGCTTCACTGAGGCTCTGGACCATCTGTACATCATCTACGGCCACCGGCTCAGTGCTGTGCCGCCTGAGGGATTCTTACTAGAGCGCTCAGCCGCCACTTAACCAACATTTTTTTTTTAAACCGCACGGTTCCGGCGCCCCCTGCTAAATTGCGCGCTAGGCGGCTGCCTAGGTCGCCTTACAGGTGGCGCCGACCCTGTGCACATCCTAAATATCAGTGACATTCAGTTTAATATTTTTGCCACTGGTGACAGCGACATTACCTTTGCTACATCTCCAGTATAACGTTTGCGCATCCTAAATATCTTTTGACATTCAGTTTAATTTGTTTGTGCATACACTTACAAAACCTGTGCTACTGTACGTGTGACATACTTGCAAGCGTATTGTCACCGCCAGCTCTCTGAGAAGCTGTGGCAGATGTTCTTCTGTACCTCTTGCATGATGTTCTTTGTTTTGGTTTCACTTTGTCATCTCTTTTCCTTCTCCCAGCTGTCATCTATTTACACTGATTGCCTCCCTTTATATTCCCTCCCATACTGCCTCACTTTGCGGTTTATACTACTTCCTGGATTGTGTTCACTGCAAGAGGCTGCAACTGCTGGTTCCTCAGATAAGTCTTTTCATTTATTTGTGTTTTTCCGTTCTGGCTTGATTCTAGGTGACCCTGACTCCCTCCGTATTAAGTGCAGGGAGCCGGTGGTCGTGTCCCCTGACTATTATAGGGTTTTCAGGTGTCACTCAGTCTAGGTACGAGGGCATGCCATTATCTATCATAAAGATCTTTGCATGGGCAAAGCAGTCAGGGAGAGCTCTAGGTGTTTTATAGAGCTCACCCATAGGTTCCTTAGTTTGGGATCAAGTCAGTCGGATGTTTATTTATAACTTCCAGTTTTCTGCAACACCATCCGTAACACATATATACCATTTAATATGCTCAAGGCGATCAGTAAGTGATGCGGAAGTGGCCGTACTGCTGATGGTACACACTCATCCACGATACCTAGCTTCATGTCTCAGTTTGCAGGGCGGCACAGGACACAACTCTCAAAGTCACACCAGTGCAACCAGGTGGTCAGTTGGATTGCAACAGATAATGCTTCCAGTCTGTTAAGCACCACCCTGTCTTTCACAAAGTCCAGTCTCAGTAGCCTAGAGTCTGGTCAACAGAATCCTCACCCTGATCTTCCTTCGTCCCACCATGGAAAGTCTTGGCAAACAACTGATCCCACACTCGAATATTCCGAGGAGCTCTTTTCATCACCATTCCTTGATTTGGCCCTCTCGCCAAGCCCACTTGAAGAGGGACATGAGGAGATCTTGTGCACTGATTCCCAAACTTTTGAGCATTCACAGTCAGAAAAAGATGAGAGTGGGGAATGGCAATTAGTGTCTCAAGAGGTTCATGATGAGGATGAGACACAGTTGTCAATAAGTGAGGTTCTTGTTAGGTCAACAAATCAGGAGGATGACCAGAGTGAGGAAGTGGAAGAGGAGGTGGTGGACAAGGAAATCACTGACCCAACCTGGAAAGGTGGTAAGCCGAGAGAGGACAACAGTACAGAGGGGGAGTGATCCGCAGCACCGCAACAGGCTAGAAAAGGCAGTGGGGTGGCAAAAGGGAGAAGGCGGGCCACACCAAACAGGCCCACAACTGTCCCTCGGAGCACCCCCTTGCAGCAATCTCCATAGCCAAGGGGTAGGTGTTCCGCAGTCTGGCACTTTTTTTATGAAAGTGCGGACAATAAAAGAATTGTCATTTGCAACCTGTGCCGTAACCAAAATGAGCAGGAGCGTGAACACTGGCAACCTCACCACCACCAGCATAATCCGCCACATGGCATTAAAGCACCCCAATAGGTGGGCCAAATGCCTGGGTTCACAATCAGTGTTTGCGGGTGACACCACTTCCTCCTCTTCCCCTGTGTTACGTGCTGGCCAATCCCCTGTCCAAGACGCAGGCCTGGATGCCTCCCGCCCTGCACCTGGACCTTCGCAAGCACTATCAGCTAGCACATCCACTTCTGTATCCCAGTGCAGCGTACAGATTTCCATACCACAGGCCTTTGAACAAAAGCGCAAATGCCCAGCCACCCACCCACAGTCCGTAGCACTAAATGCACACCTTTCCAAATTGCTGGCCCTGGAAAGGTTGCCATTTAGGATTGTGGACACCGAGGCTTTCCGCAGCCATCCCTCGTTACTCAGTCCCGAGCCGCCACTATTTTTCCCAGTGTGCCGCCGTCGTCGCCTTACACCGGCATGTGTCCCATAACTTCACCCGTGCCCTGACCAACGCAGTTATTGGGAAGGTCCACTTAACGACTGACACATGGACAAGTGCTTTTGGCCAGGGATTTTACATTTCCCTGACGGCACACTGGGTGAACATTGTGGAGGCCAGGAGCGAGTCGTACCCTGGGATGGCACAGGTGCTACCGACGCCAATGATTACGGGCATTACTTCCATCAGGATTTCTGCCACCACCTACATTAGTGGCTGCAACTCCCTCTTCTCCTCCTCCACCTTCTCTTTCTCTTCCACCTCTTAATTCTCATCTCAGTCAGCCATCAGTCAGTAGCTGGTAGCAGTGTAACACTGCAGTGGGGAAGCGGCAACAGGCCTTCTGAAACTAATTTGCTTAGTTGACAAACAGCACACCACCGCAGATCTTTGGCAGGGTATAAGGGACCAGACTGAGCTGTTGCTTTCGCCACTCAACCTTCAACCAGGCATGGTTGTGTCTGATAATGGGCGTAACTTGGTGGCGGCTTTGGAGCTCGGTAAGTTCACACACATACCATGCCTATAAATTGGCAAAAGATGGAGCCGGCACTCAAAACACTTGTGTTCACGTGGAGAAGAGTATTACAGTTTATTAATATTATTATTAAATACACATATGTCTGTCTAGACCAAACAATCACAATAAAATATACAATAAAATGTATAGCATAAAAATTATAGCATAAAAATTCTATACAAAAACACAAGTGCCCTATAGTCACACAAGTATGGGTATATCAAATATCGAATTCGCTAGATCGAGCTATCTGCATCCGTATCTCCCCTGTGGGGGTGATTGGTTAGATCGCAGCTAGCTACAATTGGAGCGGTTTCCCCAGCCTAATTGAGGGCAATGTCAGCAACAAAGAGCGTAACGTTGTTGCAGAATGTCTCTGTGTATCATAGTGTCCAAGTCAATAGTTACTGCAATGGTGAGTTAGAAGGTATACATCTCTAATGTGGCGTTCAAAATATCCATCCGGTCTATGATGTTCTTAGTGCCAGGTGCGTCCTGTATAATCTCAGCCGTTATATGGGTTGTTATATCTCAATAGGAGAGGCTTTATGTCTTTATTAGTGTTGAGCGAACAGTTCGAGCATAGTTCGGGTCCGTACCGAATTTTGGGGTGTTCGTGACACGGACCCGAACCCGAACTTTTTCGTAAAAGTTCGGGTTCGGGTTCGTCGTTCGGCATGTATTTTGGCGCATTTTGAAAGGCTGCAAAGCAGCCAATCAACATGCATCATACTACTTGCCCTAAGATGCCATCGCAGCCATGCCTACTATTGGCAAGGCTGTGATTGGCCAAGTGCAGCATGTGACTCAGCCTCTTTATAAGCTTGTGCGCATGTAGGGACGTGCTCACTCCCGATGTGAATAGAACAGGGATAGACGCAGCTGATGCTAGGGCGAGAATAGGCAGGGATAATTGAATAACTGGAAGCAAATTTCTCTCCTCCACCTGTGATTCATCTGAACAACTGCAGCTGAGCTGCTTTTTTGATAGGGATTGGCTATTTTTAGAGTGGCCAGAGTGATTTTTCCATCCACATGTACCTGGGCTGACCGCCGGCCGCCATTTTGCGACTTGTAGTGCTGCAGCAGAAGCTGCCACAGTGTGCATTCCAAAGCTCCAAACAAGTCAGACATCTACACCTGGGATTCAGACCAATAGCGATTTAGCAGCACAGTCCAAGGCTATTTTTTTTAAAGGTTGTGCAGACCATTTTGTGGCACATGTTACTGGGCTGATAGGCGGCGGCCATCTTGGGACTAGTGCTGCAGCACAATCTCTCCCAACGTCCATTAATCACTTGTAATAGTGGTCTGTGCCATAGAAATCCTACATCAGGGACTTGGGTGTGCTTGTGTCACCCCTACTAATACCAGTCCACCTGTAATCCATACAGTGAAAAGCCATAAAGTATTCCAGTGAGGGAATTTTTTTTTTATTTAAAAAAGGCCAAGTTAGTTTATCTGGCGTTCAATATACTAGATACAGTTAGGCCTGCGTTTCATACATCTGGAATTAGCAAACTAATGTGCTGGGGTTGGGAAAACATATATGTACCCATACTAGAATCTGTCAAAGAAAGCGGTACTCACATATAACAGTCATTCCATCTGTAATCCATACAGTCAAAAGACTGAAAGTATTCCAGTGAGGGAATTTTTTTTATTTAAAAAAGGCCAAGTTAGTTTATCTGGCGTTCAATATACTAGATACAGTTAGGCCTGCGTTTCATACATCTGGAATTAGCAAACTAATGTGCTGGGGTTGGGAAAACATATATGTACCCATACTAGAATCTGTCAAAGAAAGCGGTACTCACATATAACAGTCATTCCATCTGTAATCCTTACAGTCAAAAGACTGAAAGTATTCCAGTGAGGGAATTATTTTTATTTAAAAAAGGCCAAGTTAGTTTATCTGGCGTTCAATATACTAGATACAGTTAGGCCTGCGTTTCATACATCTGGAATTAGCAAACTAATGTGCTGGGGTTGGGAAAACATATATGTACCCATACTAGAATCTGTCAAAGAAAGCGGTACTCACATATAACAGTCATTCCATCTGTAATCCATACAGTCAAAAGACTGAAAGTATTCCAGTGAGGGGATTTTTTTTATTTAAAAAAGGCCAAGTTAGTTTATCTGGCGTTCAATATACTAGATACAGTTAGGCCTGCGTTTCATACATCTGGAATTAGCAAACTAATGTGCTGGGGTTGGGAAAACATATATGTACCCATACTAGAATCTGTCAAAGAAAGCGGTACTCACATATAACAGTCATTCCATCTGTAATCCATACAGTCAAAAGACTGAAAGTATTCCAGTGAGGGAATTTTTTTTATTTAAAAAAGGCCAAGTTAGTTTATCTGGCGTTCAATATACTAGATACAGTTAGGCCTACGTTTCATACATCTGGAATTAGCAAACTAATGTGCTGGGGTTGGGAAAACATATATGTACCCATACTAGAATCTGTCAAAGAAAGCGGTACTCACATATAACAGTCATTCCATCTGTAATCCATACAGTCAAAAGACTGAAAGTATTCCAGTGAGGGAATTTTTTTTATTTAAAAAAGGCCAAGTTAGTTTATCTGGCGTTCAATATACTAGATACAGTTAGGCCTGCGTTTCATACATCTGGAATTAGCAAACTAATGTGCTGGGGTTGGGAAAACATATATGTACCCATACTAGAATCTGTCAAAGAAAGCGGTACTCACATATAACAGTCATTCCATCTGTAATCCATACAGTCAAAAGACTGAAAGTATTCCAGTGAGGGGATTTTTTTTTTATTTAAAAAAGGCCAAGTTAGTTTATCTGGCGTTCAATATACTAGATACAGTTAGGCCTGCGTTTCATACATCTGGAATTAGCAAACTAATGTGCTGGGGTTGGGAAAACATATATGTACCCATACTAGAATCTGTCAAAGAAAGCGGTACTCACATATAACAGTCATTCCATCTGTAATCCATACAGTCAAAAGACTGAAAGTATTCCAGTGAGGGGATTTTTTTTATTTAAAAAAGGCCAAGTTAGTTTATCTGGCGTTCAATATACTAGATACAGTTAGGCCTGCGTTTCATACATCTGGAATTAGCAAACTAATGTGCTGGGGTTGGGAAAACATATATGTACCCATACTAGAATCTGTCAAAGAAAGCGGTACTCACATATAACAGTCATTCCATCTGTAATCCATACAGTCAAAAAACTGAAAGTATTCCAGTGAGGGGATTTTGCTTATAAAAAATAATATATTTCATTGTGGTGCGAGTTGAATCGCAACAATGAAGAAAAATACTATTAAGGGACGAGGACGCGGTCGTGGTGGTGTCCGTGGAGCCTCTGTTGCTGGTAGAGGACGTGGCCGTTCGGCCCCAGGCGCACACAGTAGGGAACGAACTCCCTCAACTAGCCGGCAGAATGTACCGCAATATCTCGTGGGGCCCAATGCCGCTCTTAGGATGGTAAGGCCTGAGCAGGTACAGGCATTAATCGATTGGGTGGCCGACAGTGCTTCCAGCACGTTCACCACATGGTCTTCCACCCAGTCTTCTGCGGAAAGCGCACAGGTGGCACCTGAAAACCAAGCCCATCAGTCTGTCACATCACCCCCAAGCATATCAGGGAAATGGTCTGAGCCACAAGTTATGCAGCAGTCTCTTCTTCTGTTTGAAGACTCTGCTTCCAGGGTTTCCCAGGGGCGTCCACCTAGCCCTTCCCCAGTGGAGGAAGACATACCATGCACTGACGCACAACCACTTATGTCTCCAGATGAAGAGGACATGGGAATACCACCACAGCAGAGTCACCGACTCTCTGATGATGACGAAACACAGGTGCCCACTGCCGCGTCTTTTTGCAGTGTGCAGACTGAACAGGAGGAGGTCAGGAGGGAGACTGGGTGGAAGACGATGCAGAGGACGATGAGGTCTTAGACCCCACATGGACTGAAGGTCGTGGCGATGACTTTCACAGTTCAGAGGAAGAGGTAGTGGTGAGACCGAGACAACAGCGAAGCCAAAGAGGGAGCAGGGGGCCAAAGCAGACGAGCCGCCGCCCCCAGAGTTCGCCTGCTACTGGACATCGCCAACAGGGACCCAGCCCCACAAAGGCAGCTTCAAAGAGTTCCCTGGCATGGCACTTCTTTAAACAATGTCCTACCGACAAGACCCGAGTGACTTGCACGCTCTGCCATCAGAGCCTGAGGCGAGGCATTAACGTTCTGAACCTCAGCACAACCTGCATGACCAGGCATCTACATGCAAAGCATGAACTGCAGTGGGGTACACACCTTAAAAACCAGGCACTCGCTGAGGCTCCCCCTGCTCCCTCTACCGCTGCTGCCTCGGCTTCCGCCTCGAGAGGAATGTTGCCACCTGCCGAGCAGCAAACAGAGGATGTGCCACCGACACCACCACCACCGCCACCGTCAACTAGCGTCTCCACTATATCACACAGCAGCGTTCAGCTCTCAATATCTCAAACCTTAGAGAGGAAGCGCAAATTCCCCCCGAGTCACCCTCGAGCCCTTGGCCTGAACGCCAGCATTTCTAAACTGCTGGCCTTTGAAATGCTGTCATTCCGGCTGGTGGACACAGACAGCTTCAAACAGCTGATGGCCATGGCTGTCCCGCAGTATGTGGTTCCCAGCCGCCACTACTTCTCCAAGACAGCCGTGCCTTCCCTGCACATGCAAGTGTCCGATAAAATCAAGTGTGCACTGCGCAACGCCATTTGTGGCAAGGTCCACCTAACCACAGATACGTGGACCAGTAAGCACGGCCAGGGACGCTATATCTCACTAACTGCACACTGGATGAATGTAGTGGCGGCTGGGCCCCCGGCGGACAGTTCCTTGGCGCACGTCCTTCCGCCCCCTAGGATCGCAGGGCATCATTCTCTGCCTCCTGTAGCCTCCTCCTCCTACTCGGCTTCCTCCTCCACTGCTTCCACCAGCTCATCCGGTCAGCCACACACCTTCACCACCAACTTCAGCACAGCCCGGGGTAAACGTCAGCAGGCCATTCTGAAACTCATATGTTTGGGGGACAGGCCCCACAGCGCAAAGGAGTTGTGGCGGGGTATTGAACAACAGACCGACGAGTGGTTTCTGCCGGTGGGCCTCAAGCCAGGCCTGGTGGTATGCGATAATGGGCGAAATCTCGTGGCAGCTCTGGGACTAGCCGGTTTGACGCACATCCCTTGCCTGGCGCATGTGCTGAACTTGGTGGTGCAGAGGTTCATTCACCACTACCCCAACATGTCAGAGCTGCTGCATAAAGTGCGGGCCGTCTGTGCGCGCTTCCGCCGTTCACATCCTGCCGCTGCTCGCCTGTCTGCGCTACAGCGGAACTTCGGCCTTCCCGCTCACCGCCTCATATGCGACGTGCCCACCCGGTGGAACTCCACCTTGCACATGCTGGAGAGACTGTGCGAGCAGCAGCAGGCCATAGTGGAGTTTCAGCTGCAGCACGCTCGCGTCAGTCGTACTGCCGAACAGCACCACTTCACCACCAATGATTGGGCCTCCATGCGAGACCTGTGTGCCCTGCTGCGCTGTTTCGAGTACTCCACCAACATGGCCAGTGGCGATGACACTGTTATCAGCGTTACAATACCACTTCTATGTCTCCTTGAGAAAACACTTAGGGCAATGATGTTAGAGGAGGTGGCCCAGGTGGAGGAGGAGGAGGAGGATGAGGGCTCGTTTCTAACACTTTCGGGCCAGTCTGTTCGAAGTGGCTCAGAGGGAGGTTTGTTTAAGCAGCAGAGGACAGGTTCACAAGTCGCCAGCCAAGGCACTGTACTGGAGGACGAGGAGGATGAGGAGGAGGAGGTGGATGGGGACGAGGATGACGCAAGTTCACAGCGGGGTGGCAGCCCAGGCCCATCACTGGTGCGTGGCTGGGGGGATACGGTGGACGATGACGATACGCCTCCCACAGAGGACAGCTTGTCCTTACCCATGGGTAGCCTGGCCCACATGAGCGAATATATGCTCCAATGCCTGCGCAACGACAGCAGAGTTGCCCACGTTTTAACGTGTGCAGACTACTGGGTGGCCACCCTGCTGGATCCCCGGTATAAAGACAATGTGCCCACTTTAATTCCTGAACTGGAGCGCGACCGTAAGATGCGCGAGTACAAGCGCACGCTGATAGAGGCGCTCTTGAGAGCATTCCCACATGTCACAGGGGAACAGGTGGAAGGTGAAGGCAGAGGAGTGGCAAGAGGTCGCCAACGCAGCTGTGTCACGGCCAGCTCATCTGAGGGCAGGGTTAGCATGGCAGAAATGTGGAAAAGTTTTGTCTCCACGCCACAGCTATCTGCACCGACACCTGATACGGAACGTGTTAGCAGGAGGCAGCATTTCACTAACATGGTTGAACAGTATGTCTGCACACCCCTCCACATCCTGACGGATGGTTCGGCCCCATTCAACTACTGGGTTTCGAAATTGTCCACGTGGCCAGAGTTAGCATGTTATGCCTTGGAGGTGCTTTCCTGCCCGGCGGCCAGCGTTTTATCTGAACGCGTATTCAGCACGGCAGGGGGCGTCATTACTGACAAGCGCAGCCGCCTGTCCACAGCCAACGTGGACAAGCTGACCTTCATAAAGATGAACCAGGCATGGATCCCACAGGACCTGTCCCTCCCTTGTGCAGAGTAGTCCTTATTAACTGCCTAAAACATGTCTTGTTGTGCTACGGGCCACTTCTTTATTTGATACAAATTTTATGAAACCCACAGTTGAATGAAACTCTTCTCTGTCTGGGCGCCGGGGCCTAACCAGATGAAAGTGGCCGGTTAAACTAACGGGTGACATGAAGCCATAACCTCTGCCATGCTACCTCTGTCTTCTGTCTGGGTGCTGAGGCCTAAGTCAAATAAAGCGGTCTTCTGCTGTGCTGGGGGATATGAAGCTAATCTCTGACCTCTCTCCTCTGTCTGGGTCCAAAGGCCTAAATCACTGAAAGAGGCCTTCTCCTGTGGTGTGTGATATGATGCCAGAATATGTGCTGTGGGGCCTCTCTCCTCTTCCTGGGTGCAGGGGTCAAATAAACTAAATTGTGGCCTACTCCTGTGGTGGTTGATATGATGCCTGATTCTCTGATGTGGAACCTCTCTCCTCTGTTTGGGTGAAGGGGTCAAAGTAACTAAATGGTGGCTTCTCCTGTGGTGGCTGATATGATGCCAGAATATGTGCTGTGGTGCCTCTCTCCTCTTCCTGGGTGCAGGGGTCAAAGTAACTAAATGGTGGCTTCTCCTGTGGTGGCTGATATGATGCCAGAATATGTGCTGTGGGGCCTCTCTCCTCTTCCTGGGTGCAGGGGTCAAAGTAACTCAATGGTGGCTTCTCCTGTGGTGGCTGATATGATGCCAGAATATGTGCTGTGGTGCCTCTCTCCTCTGTCTGGGTCCAAAGGCCTAAATCACTGAAAGAGGCCTTCTCCTGTGGTGTGTGATATGATGCCTGAATATGTGCTGTGGTGCCTCTCTCCTCTTCCTGGGTGCGGGGGTCAAAGTAACTCAATGGTGGCTTCTCCTGTGGTGGCTGATATGATGCCAGAATATGTGCTGTGGTGCCTCTCTCCTCTTCCTGGGTGCGGGGGTCAAAGTAACTCAATGGTGGCTTCTCCTGTGGTGGCTGATATGATGCCAGAATATGTGCTGTGGGGCCTCTCTCCTCTTCCTGGGTGCAGGGGTCAAAGTAACTCAATGGTGGCTTCTCCTGTGGTGGTTAGTATGATGCCAGAATATGTGCTGTGGGGCCTCTCTCCTCTTCCTGGGTGCAGGGGTCAAAGTAACTCAATGGTGGCTTCTCCTGTGGTGGCTGATATGATGCCAGAATATGTGCTGTGGTGCCTCTCTCCTCTTCCTGGGTGCGGGGGTCAAAGTAACTCAATGGTGGCTTCTCCTGTGGTGGCTGATATGATGCCAGAATATGTGCTGTGGGGCCTCTCTCCTCTGTCTGGGTGCAGGGGTCAAAGTAACTCAATGGTGGCTTCTCCTGTGGTGGTTAGTATGATGCCAGAATATGTGCTGTGGGGCCTCTCTCCTCTTCCTGGGTGCAGGGGTCAAAGTAACTCAATGGTGGCTTCTCCTGTGGTGGCTGATATGATGCCAGAATATGTGCTGTGGTGCCTCTCTCCTCTTCCTGGGTGCGGGGGTCAAAGTAACTCAATGGTGGCTTCTCCTGTGGTGGCTGATATGATGCCAGAATATGTGCTGTGGGGCCTCTCTCCTCTTCCTGGGTGCAGGGGTCAAAGTAACTCAATGGTGGCTTCTCCTGTGCTGATTGATATAAAGCTGATGGTTGTGCCATCTGACATGGTTGCCAGGGTCTGATTCAATGGGGGCCTACTCCTGTGGTGGGTGATCTAAATGCCTGATTCTCTGCTGTGAAACCTCTCTCCTCCGTCTGGGTGTAGGGGTCAAAGTCTTTCAAAGTCGCCTTCTCCTGTGCTGATTGATATGAAGCTGATGGTTGTGCCATCTGACATGGTTGCCGGGGTCCCATTAAATTGTGGCCTACTCCTGTGGTGGTTGATATGATGCCTGATTCTCTGATGTGGAACCTCTCTCCTCTGTTTGGGTGAAGGGGTCAAAGTAACTAAATGGTGGCTTCTCCTGTGGTGGCTGATATGATGCCAGAATATGTGCTGTGGTGCCTCTCTCCTCTTCCTGGGTGCGGGGGTCAAAGTAACTCAATGGTGGCTTCTCCTGTGGTGGCTGATATGATGCCAGAATATGTGCTGTGGGGCCTCTCTCCTCTTCCTGGGTGCGGGGGTCAAAGTAACTCAATGGTGGCTTCTCCTGTGGTGGCTGATATGATGCCAGAATATGTGCTGTGGGGCCTCTCTCCTCTTCCTGGGTGCAGGGGTCAAAGTAACTCAATGGTGGCTTCTCCTGTGGTGGTTAGTATGATGCCAGAATATGTGCTGTGGGGCCTCTCTCCTCTTCCTGGGTGCAGGGGTCAAAGTAACTCAATGGTGGCTTCTCCTGTGGTGGCTGATATGATGCCAGAATATGTGCTGTGGTGCCTCTCTCCTCTTCCTGGGTGCGGGGGTCAAAGTAACTCAATGGTGGCTTCTCCTGTGGTGGCTGATATGATGCCAGAATATGTGCTGTGGGGCCTCTCTCCTCTTCCTGGGTGCAGGGGTCAAAGTAACTCAATGGTGGCTTCTCCTGTGCTGATTGATATAAAGCTGATGGTTGTGCCATCTGACATGGTTGCCAGGGTCTGATTCAATGGGGGCCTACTCCTGTGGTGGGTGATCTAAATGCCTGATTCTCTGCTGTGAAACCTCTCTCCTCCGTCTGGGTGTAGGGGTCAAAGTCTTTCAAAGTCGCCTTCTCCTGTGCTGATTGATATGAAGCTGATGGTTGTGCCATCTGACATGGTTGCCGGGGTCCCATTAAATTGTGGCCTACTCCTGTGGTGGTTGATATGATGCCTGATTCTCTGATGTGGAACCTCTCTCCTCTGTTTGGGTGAAGGGGTCAAAGTAACTAAATGGTGGCTTCTCCTGTGGTGGCTGATATGATGCCAGAATATGTGCTGTGGGGCCTCTCTCCTCTTCCTGGGTGCAGGGGTCAAAGTAACTCAATGGTGGCTTCTCCTGTGGTGGCTGATATGATGCCAGAATATGTGCTGTGGTGCCTCTCTCCTCTTCCTGGGTGCGGGGGTCAAAGTAACTCAATGGTGGCTTCTCCTGTGGTGGCTGATATGATGCCAGAATATGTGCTGTGGTGCCTCTCTCCTCTTCCTGGGTGCGGGGGTCAAAGTAACTCAATGGTGGCTTCTCCTGTGGTGGCTGATATGATGCCAGAATATGTGCTGTGGTGCCTCTCTCCTCTTCCTGGGTGCAGGGGTCAAAGTAACTAAATGGTGGCTTCTCCTGTGGTGGTTGATATGATGCCTGATTCTCTGCTGTGAAACCTCTCTCCTCCATCTGGGTGTAGGGGTCAAAGTCTTTCAAAGTCGCCTTCTCCTGTGCTGATTGATATAAAGCTGATGGTTGTGCCATCTGACATGGTTGCCAGGGTCTGATTCAATGGGGGCCTACTCCTGTGGTGGGTGATCTAAATGCCTGATTCTCTGCTGTGAAACCTCTCTCCTCCGTCTGGGTGTAGGGGTCAAAGTCTTTCAAAGTCGCCTTCTCCTGTGCTGATTGATATGAAGCTGATAGTTGTGCCATCTGACATGGTTGCCGGGGTCCCATTAAATTCGGGCCTACTCCTGTGGTGGGTGATCTAAATGCCTGATTCTCTGCTTTGAAACCTCTCTCCTCCGTCCGGGTGTAGGGGTCAAAGTCTGTCAAAGTCGCCTTCTCCTGTGCTGATTGATATAAAGCTTATGCTTGTGCCATCTGACATGGTTGCCGGGGTCTGATTCAATGGTGGCCTACTCCTGTGGTGGGTGATCTAAATGCCTGATTCTCTGCTGTGTAACCTCTCTCCTCCGTCTGGGTGTAGGGGTCAAAGTAACTAAATGGTGGCCTACTCCTGTGGTGGGTGATATGATGCCTGGTTCTCTGCTGTGGGACCTCTCTCCTTTGTCTGGGTGCTGTGGTCAAAATAATAGTAAGTGACCTTCTCCATTGGTGGGTGACTTGAAGCCTGATTCTGTGCTATGGGACCTCACTCTAATTAATATTGTTTAATTTTTATTTATTTTATGTTAACTCATCATTTCCCTATCTACATTTGTTTGCAGGGGATTTAACTACATTTTGCTGCCTTTTGCAGCCCTCTAGCCCTTTCCGGGTGTGTTTTACAGCCTTTTTAGTGCCCAAAAGTTCGGGTCCCCATTGACTTCTATGGGGTTCGGGTTCGGGATGAAGTTCGGGTCGAGTTCGGATCCCGAACCCGAACATTTTTCGAAAGTTCGGCCGAACTCGTCGAACCCGAACATCCAGGTGTTCGCTCAACTCTAGTCTTTATAAGATATCAATCTGTTTGGATATTTTTGCTACTCACTGTGTGCCTCGATACGATGTCTCGTCCGGTGTGCGAGATGCGGGAATGTCTTGCTGTGGCGTCCCACAGATCAGCTGTTCTCCGCTCTGGCAATGTCAGTTCCGGTTTGGTCGAGATTTCGTCCTGCGTGGACTTGGTACACACGTGGGTAGAGTGTTTCTTTCGATAGCGCTTTTTTGGATGCGCTCTCAATCAGATTTTCTTGTATTAGTACATGGCTGTCGAGATTCTATGTCACACAGGTATTCGTCCAGACGCGTTTTGAGACCTCCTTGTCTCTTCCTCAGTGGGTGACCTGTGTGCTCTGTGGTCTCGACTTTATACCTTCCTCATTTTCATTTGAATTGGATTCACTTGATTTGTGGGGCTTGGCACTTATGACACACTCCTCCTGATTAAGCAAATTTTCTGTGCGGTTTCTCGTGTGGGATACTACCAAGTGATTTTCCAGGCAGTTTTTATATATATATATATATATATACATAATCTTGGCTCTATATCCTTT
Organism: Bufo bufo; assembly: GCF_905171765.1. NCBI lineage: Eukaryota > Metazoa > Chordata > Amphibia > Anura > Bufonidae > Bufo > Bufo bufo. Next base: position 228,922,308 of record NC_053391.1, read on the forward strand.
CATATTATAATATCGTTTTTGATCCGCATATCATTGACTCTACAGATATATACAGGGGAAGCAGTACTCATACAATGCTACGTTTCCTGTATAGAATAGTAATAATAATATGATATATAATATAATATATATAGCCATATAGGTTTTTGTCACAATAGATTCCACTATAGCCCTATCGGCGAGTATTCCGAAAAAAACATGCGGCAACTTCCAAGTGTTTAAAATTTATCTGACAGTGAAAGCAGATGTCCCAATTTTCTGGACATCATTAAGCCTATCTCTCAAAATATTCCAATGTTCTCAAACATGGTTTTTCGATGTTAATATATCTTAGATCAAGTTACATCTCATCTAGCTTGTTTCATTCTCAGTTAAAGTCTCTCCGATATGCGTTTTTTCATGCGTTTTATTTTGGCATTGTTTTTTTTCTCTTTTTGTTTTTTGCTTTCTCTATATGTACACTTGTGTGTCGGATCATGCATATATAAGAGAATATGTATAATAAATATAAGTATATATGTGCATATAAAAAGGATGGAATATATGAACATATATAAAAAATTGTAAAAAAATTTATGAAAATGTATGGAGGAGAAAAAACTATAATCCGTCAGTTTTCATTATTCCTGATTCTGTGACAACTATCTGTTTACCCTTTTTATTTTTTTTATTTTATTTTGTTTTTCTAAATATATTTCTACATACAGATATAATTTTGGTATTGAGTAGGTCACCTATTTTACTTTTGGAGACATAAGTGGGAATTTCTATTGTAGTAATTTGATATTACATACAGTAGGGTATTTTATTACATATTACCACTAGTCAAATCTCATTCCTCCGTGTTTTATCCAAATGTTATTGTTCTTTCAATTAAACCCAAAGATTTCAAGGTCTCAGTTCAGACCTGCAGGGAGGAGGCTACCGAAATCATAAATCCTTCTCGATTCTGCCCGTGACATCCTCATAATGTGATTGCCGCCCCTCCAGTGTGTATCCACCCTCTACAGGGCCACAAATATAATGCCCCTGAGGTTGCTATTATGTGCCACCTTAAAATGTTTGGATAAGGTATGGTTCTCATATCCTTTTCTGATATTATTTAGGTGCTCTTATCCTTACTCTCAGGGGCCGTTTCGTTCTGCCAATATATTGTTTCTGGCAGGGGCACTGGATAAGGTAGACCACACTGGAGGAGTCATCGGGACAGTGGAGGGCCTGGACGTCCAGCCTGGCTGGATACTTGGCACGCTGGACGTCCAGTCCCTCTACACCAGTATCAAACATGACCAGGGCATCGCTGCAGTAAGATCACAATTGAAAATGGATGGTACTATGTGCTCCAAACAGATAGAATTTCTGATGGAGGGTATTAATTACATACTCCACCACAATTATTTCTATTATGAGGGCGACCATTATTTGCAGCTTTGTGGGACAGCTATGGGGACCAGGTTCGCCCCAAGCTATGCAAATTTATTTTTGGCACAATGGGAGCATGTCAACATCACCCCGAAGCTGGGGGCGGACCTGGTCCTCTGGCGTCGCTATATAGACGACGTCCTTTTTATCTGGGGGGGGCGATGCCCACCAGCTATGCCCTTTTCTGAAGAGCCTTAACAACAATGACATGAACCTAGTTTTTTCATCCAAGGTGGGAGAGGAATTTACAGAGTTCCTGGATATCCAAATTTCACGACGGGAAAATCAATATATATGCAACACTCATTACAAACCGACAGCTAGAAATAGCTTTATACCCTTTTCTAGCTGTCACCTACCCCAACGGCTCCTGAATATCCCGTTAGGTCAGTTCTGTCGAATTAGACGGAATTGTACCGACGAGACAGATTTTGAATCTGAGGCCCAGAAGATGAAACTACAATTTTAGTGTAAGAATTACCCAGAGAGAGTCTTACAAGATGCCCTAGAAAAAAACAAGAGAAATAGATAGGAGGACATTTTTTCAGCCACGTATTCACAAAGACACAACACAAGAGCATGAATTGAGGATAATTTTACCATATAGCGCACAATCCAAGCAAGTTCGTCACATTATAAACCAACATTGGCACTTCTTATTAAGAGACAAGGTCATTGGACCGACACTTCACACTTTTCCCCTTATCACATTCACCAAATCACCAAATTTAGGTATTAAAATTGCAACATCGGTTAAAAATCACAAGAAAACAGAAGCACCGACAGTCCAAAAATGGCTTAATATGAACGGGTTTTTTAGATGCAGGAGGTGCCTAGGGTGTAGGAATACCTCATTCCCAAGGAAGACAAGTAAGGTTCAATCCACCCAAAATCAGTTTGCCATGGACATCAAAGATTGCCTAACATGCGACTCCTCCAGTGTGGTCTACCTTATCCAGTGCCCCTGCCAGAAACAATATATTGGCAGAACGAAACGGCCCCTGAGAGTAAGGATAAGAGCACCTAAATAATATCAGAAAAGGATATGAGAACCATACCTTATCCAAACATTTTAAGGTGGCACATAATAGCAACCTCAGGGGCATTATATTTGTGGCCCTGGAGAGGGTGGACACACACTGGAGGGGCGGCAATCACATTATGAGGATGTCACGGGCAGAATCGAGAAGGATTTATGATTTCGGTAGCCTCCTCCCTGCAGGTCTGAACTCAGACCTTGAAATCTTTGGGTTTAATTGAAAGAACAATAACATTTGGATAAAACACTGAGGAATGAGATTTGACTAGTGGTAATATGTAATAAAATACCCTACTGTATGTAATATCAAAGTACTACAATAGAAATTCCCAATTATGTCTCCAAAAGTAAAATAGGTGACCCACTCAATACCAAAATTATATCTGTATGTAGAAATATATTTAGAAAAACAAAATAAAATAAAAAGGGTAAACAGATAGTTGTCACAGAATCAGGAATAATGAAAACTGACGGATTATAGTTTTTTCTCCTCCATACATTTTCATACATTTTTTTTACAATTTTTTATATATGTTCATATATTCTATCCTTTTTATATGCACATATATACTTATATTTATTATACATACTCTCTTATATATGCATGATCCGACACACGAGTGTACATATAGAGAAAGCAAAAAACAAAAAGAGGAAAAAAAACAATGCCAAAATAAAACGCATGAAAAAACGCATATCGGAGAGACTTTAACTGAGAATGAAACAAGCTAGATGAGATGTAACTTGATCTAAGATATATTAACATCGAAAAACCATGTTTGAGAACATTGGAATATTTTGAGAGATAGGCTTAATGATGTCCAGAAAATTGGGACATCTGTTTTCACTGTCAGATAAATTTTAAACACTTGGAAGTTGCCGCATGTTTTTTTCGGAATACTCGCCGATAGGGCTATAGTGGAATCTATTGTGACAAAAAACTATATGGCTATATATATTATATTATATATCATATTATTATTACTATTCTATACAGGAAACATCGTAGCATTGTATGAGTACTGCTTCCCCTGTATATATCTGTAGAGTCAATGATATGCGGATCAAAAACGATATTATAATATGAAAGGATATAGAGCCAAGATTATGTGTGTATATATGTATATGTATATATATATATATATATATATATATATATATATATATATATATATATATATATATTATATATTATATAAAAACTGCCTGGAAAATCACTTGGTAGTATCCCACACGAGAAACCGCACAGAAAAGTTGCTTAATCAGGAGGAGTGTGTCATAAGTGCTAAGCCCCACAAATCAAGTGAAACCAATTCAAATGAAAATGAGGAAGGTATAAAGTCGAGACCACAGAGCACACAGGTCACCCACTGAGGAAGAGACAAGGAGGTCTCGAAAAGCGTCTGGGCGAATACCTGTGTGACATAGAATCTCGACAACACATGGCCATGTACTAATACAAGAAAATCTGATTGAAACACTCTACCCACGTGTGTACCAAGTCCACGCAGGACGAAATCTCGACCAAACCGGAACTGACATTGCCAGAGCGGAGAACAGCTGATCTGTGGGACGCCACAGCAAGACATTCCCGCATCTCGCACACCGGACGAGACATCGTATCGAGGCACACAGTGAGTAGCAAAAATATACAAACAGATTGATATCTTATAAAGACATAAAGCCTCTCCTATTGAGATATAACAGCCCATATAACGGCTGAGATTATACAGGACGCACCTGGCACTAAGAACATCATAGACCGGACGGATATTTTGAACGCCACATTAGAGATGTATACCTTCTAACTCACCATTGCAGTAACTATTGACTTGGACACTATGATACACAGAGACATTCTGCAACAACGTTACGCTCTTTGTTGCTGACATTGCCCTCAATTAGGCTGGGGAAACCGCTCCAATTGTAGCTAGCTGCGATCTAACCAATCACCCCCACAGGGGAGATACGGATGCAGATAGCTCGATCTAGCGAATTCGATATTTGATATACCCATACTTGTGTGACTATAGGGCACTTGTGTTTTTGTATAGAATTTTTATGCTATAATTTTTATGCTATACATTTTATTGTATATTTTATTGTGATTGTTTGGTCTAGACAGACATATGTGTATTTAATAATAATATTAATAAACTGTAATACTCTTCTCCACGTGAACACAAGTGTTTTGAGTGCCGGCTCCATCTTTTGCCAATTTATAATCAGAACTAGGGGTGTTTCTTTTGAGCCTGAGCACCAGGCGTGGTCAAACCCAAGTGAGCCAACTGCTTTATCCTTTTCAAAATACTTTACCCACATACCATGCCTAGCCCATGCGTTCAACTTAGTGGTTGAGTGGTTTCTCAAAACTTACCCTAATTTGCCTGAGCTACTGGTGAAGGTGCGCCGCGTATGTGCCCATTTTCCGAAAGTTATCTACAGCTGCCGCCGGTCTGGCAATGCTGCAGCAGCACTTGCAATTGCCAGCTCACCGACTGTTGTTCGGCGTGAGAACGTGCTGTAACTCCAAGTTCCTCATGTTGGCAAGGCTTTGTGAGCAGCAGAGGGCAGTAGTGGAAAACCAGCTGCAACATGCTCGTCGCCTTTCTAGTCAGCCTTCGCTCTTCATAAGCGACGAGTGGGCATGGATGTCTGACCTCTGTGTGGTTTTAAGAAACTTTGAGGAATCAACACAGATGGTGAGCGGCGATGCGGCTATTATCAGCATAACAATCCCACTTCTGTGTCTACTGAAACGCTCGCTGCTCACAATGAAGACGGACGCTTTGCATGAGGAAGAGGTGGAAATGGGGGAAGACATTACACAGGGTGATAGCCAGACCACTATCTGTTCGTCTTGTCAGCAAGAAATGGATGATGATGATGATGAGGAGGAGCAGTAGACAGTTGCCTCCACTACAAAGGGTAGGACCCGTAGAAGGTTTATTCCATCTGTTCAGTGTGGGTGGGCCAAAGAGGAGAAAAAGAATGAGGAGATTGAGAGTCATCCTTCTAATGAGGAAAGCAAATTCTTGTCTGTTGGGACTTTGGCACACATGGCTGACTTTATGTTATGCTGCCTTTCCTGTGACCCTCACGTTATACGCATTTTGGCCAACACTGATTACTGGTTGTTCGCCCTTCTCAACCCGCTCTACAAAGAGAACTTCTCATCTCTCATTCTTGTGGTGGAGAGGACTAGCAAAATGGTGCAATACCAGAAGATTAAGGAAAAATGACTCCAAACATTTTCCAGCTGACAACGCTGGCGGCAGAGTACGTAGTTTCTTGGGCAACCAAGGAGAGGAGACGAGGGGAACACACAGCAGTTCCAACAGAGGCAGGGCAACACTCTCCAAGGCCTGGGACAGTTTCATGACACCCCGCCAGCACCCTCACCCTGATGCGCAGTCTACTGTCACAAGGAGGGAAAAGTTTTGGAAGATGGTGAAGGAGTACGTACAGTAGGTGTTTGTGAGATTGTGCTTTTAGCACGACAGCGTCGCGCTGATACTCGGCAACATGGTGCCGAGATCTCACACTCACTGGAATAGTGACAGCACATCCCAGCAAGCGCGTCATAGAAGCGACGGGAGATCCGACTTGGATTCCCGCCAATTCTACACGTGTGCGGCGTTTGTTATGAATCCTGAGGGGGAAGTCCCCGCCGGATTTTAAATAAAAATCCGGCCTGGGTCCCCCCCTCAGGAGCATACCGGGCCCTTAGGTCTGTTATGGGTTGTAAGGAGAGCCCCCCCTACGCCGAAAAAAAACGGCGTAGGGGGTCCCCCTACAATCCATACCAGACCCGTATCCAAAGCACGCTACCCGGCCAGCCAGGAAGGGAGTGGGGACGAGCGAGCGCCCCCCCCCCCCTCCTGAGCCGTACCAGGCTGCATGCCCTCAACATGGGGGGGTTGGGTGCTCTGGGGCAGGGGGCGCACTGCGGCCCCCCCACCTCAGAGCACCCTGTCCCCATGTTGATGAGGACAGGGCCCCTTCCCGACAACCCTGGCCGTTGGTTGTCGGGGTATGCGGGCGGGAGGCTTATCGGAATCTGGGAGCCCCCTTTAATAAGGGGGCCCCCAGATACCGGCCCCCCACCCTAAGTGAATGAGTATGGGGTACATCGTACCCCTACCCATTCACCTGCAAGAAAAGTGGTAAAAACACAAATAAACCACACAGTGTATTAAAATATTTTATTTTTCTGCTCCGGAGGCCGCCCCCTGTCTTCTTTATTAGCTCTTTTACCAGGGGGGGCTCTTCTTCTTCCGCTATCCCGACGGGTCTTCTCCGCTATCCGGGGGGGTCTTCTCAACTCTCCGGGGTTCTCCTTCTGTCTTCTCCGCTATCCGGGGGGGTCTTCTCAACTCTCCGGGGTTCTCCTTCTGTCTTCTCCGCTATCCGGGGGGGTCTTCTCAACTCTCCGGGGTTCTCCTTCTGTCTTCTCCTTCTGTCTTGTTGACTCGGCGCACCCCGGTTCTTCGTCTCGCGAGACTGACACAAAATCGGGTTCACCTACTGTAGCAGACCATGTCAGCGTCTTCAGTGATCCCTCCGTGCCTTACAACTATTGGGTGTCCAAGCTGGACACGTGGCACGAACTGGCGCTCTACGCCTTGGAGGTGCTGGCCTGCCCTGCTGCCAGCGTTTTTAGCGGGTATTTAATGCTGCTCCGGGCATAATAACTGAAAGGCGCAGTTGACTCTTATCAAAATGAACAAGGCCTGCATTGCCCCTGACTTCTCTACTCCACCAGAGGAAAATGGCTGAACATAAAGGCACTTTAAATGTGGATTTTATGGTGTATTGAATACACTGTATTCCCATGCACCCCTTCCACCACAAAAAAGGGTATATGGTTCAATCTACCTTTTCTCATTAGGCTGCCCTTGCTCCTAATGTTTTAGAGGGTCACCAGCCGGCCCTCGCCCATAATGTTTTAGATGGCCAGATCAGCAGCAGGCTCTCGCCCCAAATATTTTAGAGGGTCAGCTCAGCAGCAGACCCTCACCCCTAATTTTTTTTAGATGGTCAGATCAGCAGCTGGCCCTCGCCCCTAATGTTTTAGATGGTCAGATCAGCATCAGACCCTCATTCCTAATATTTTAGATGGTCAGCTCAGCAGCAGACCTTCATCCCTAATTTTTAGATGGTCAGATCAGCAGCAGGTACTCGTCCCTTATGTTTTAGATGGTCAGATCAGCATCAGACCCTCATTCCTAATATTTTAGATGGTCAGCTCAGCAGCAGACCTTCATCCCTAATTTTTAGATGGTCAGATCAGCAGCAGGTACTCGTCCCTTATGTTTTAGATGATCAGCTCAGCAGCAGACCCTCACCCCTAATGTTTTAGAGGGTCAGATCAGTAGCAGACCCTTACCCCTAATTTTTTAGAGGGTCAGCTCAGCAGCAGACCCTCACCCCTATTTTTTTAGAAGGTCAGATCAGCAGCAGCCCCTCACCCCTAATGGTTTAGATGGTCAGCTCAGCAGCAGCAGACCCTCACCCTTAATGTTTTTGATGGTCAAATCAGCAGCAGACCCTCACCCCTAATGTTTTAGAGGGTCAGCTCAGCAGCAGGCCCTCGCCCCTAATGTTTTAGAGGGTCAGCTCAGTAGAAGACCTCGACCCCTAATTTTATAGATGGTCAGCTCAGCAGCAGACTCTCACCTCAAATTTTTTAGATGGTCAGCTCAGCAGCAGGCCCTCACCTCTAATGTTTTAGACGGTCACCACAGGCCCTTGCTCCTAATGTTTTTTTTAGGGTCACCAGCAGGCCATCAATCATAATTTTTCAAGGGTGTGTATGATGCCCTCCTTTATGTGTAATGAAGGGTATATTGGAGTGCTGGTTCCTTGTAATTTTTGGCAGCACTTGCACTTTATATACAAGTAAATATACAGGAAAGAATGTCTCCTAACAATGTTTCCTCTAAAATCTATTTTTTCTTTGGTTTTGTGCTTATTATTATCAGTCTGTAAAAGTGGTGTACTACTCGGACAACATCGTTCCCAGCAGCGACCTGGGAGTCCAAGATGCACCCAGACATCCTCCCAATGCTGTTCCCGAACCATTTCAGTGGTGCTTCCATCAATTTATGACCTTTTCCTATGCACCATACACCCTCCCCTCTTCAGAGCTGGGGGTGCCTGGTTTAAAGCTCGGGTTCTCCCATTGACTTCCATTGTGCTCGGGTGCTCTGTAGAGCACTTTGGTCAACACTTTTCCCATTTTTTTATACAAAGTTGGCATTTGACCGAGATATTTATCTCACCCAGCATGGGTATATGTAAAATGACACCCCAAAACACATTGCCCAACTTCTCCTGAGTACGGAGATACCACATGTGTGACACTTTTTTGCAGCCTAGGTGGGCAAAGGGGCCCACATTCCAAGGAGCACCTTTCGGATTTCACCGGCCATTTTTTACAGATTTTGATTTCAAACTACTTCTCACGCATTCGGGCCCCTAAAATGCCAGGGCAGTATAACTACCCCACAAGTGACCCCATTTTGGAAAGAAGACACCCCCAGGTATTTCGTGATGGGCATAGTGAGTTCATGGGAGTTTTTATTTTTTGTCACAAGTTAGTGGAATATGAGACTTTGTAAGGAAATAAAAAATATATAAAAAATCATCATTTTCCGCTAACTTGTGACAAAAAATTCTAGGAACTCGCCATGCCCCTCACGGAATACCTTGGGGTGTCTTCTTTCCAAAATGGGGTCACTTGTGGGGTAGTTATACTGCCCTGGCATTCTAGGGGCCCTAATGTGTGGTAAGTAGTTTGAAAAATGTGTAAAAAATGACCTGTGAAATCCTAAAGGTGCTCTTTGGAATGTGGGCCCCTTTGCCCACCTAGGCTGCAAAAAAGTGTCACACATCTGGTATCACCGTACTCAGGAGAAGTTGGGCAATGTGTTTTGGGGTGTCATTTTACATATACCCATGCTGGGTGAGATAAATATCTTGGTCAAATGCCAACTTTGTATAAAAAAATGGGAAAAGTTGTCTTTTGCCAAGATATTTCTCTCACCCAGCATGGGTATATGTAAAAAGACACCCCAAAACACATTGCCCAACTTCTTCTTAGTACGGCGATACCAGATGCGTGACACTTTTTTGCAGCCTAGGTGGGCAAAGGGGCCCACATTCTAAAGAGCACCTTTCGGATTTCACCGGCCATTTTTTACAGATTTTGATTTCAAACTACTTTGCACGCATTTGGGCCCTTAAAATGCCAGGGCAGTATAACTACCCAACAAGTGACCCCATTTTGGAAAGAAGACACCCCAAGGTATTTCGTGATGGGCATAGTGAGTTCATGGAAGTTTTTATTTTTTGTCACAAGTTAGTGGAATATGAGACTTTGTAAGAAAAAATAAATAAAAAAATCATCATTTTCCGCTAACTTGTGACAAAAAATAAAAAGTTCTATGAACTCACTATGCCCATCAGCGAATACCTTAGGGTGTCTACTTTCCGAAATGGGGTCTTTTGTGGGGTTTTTCTACTGTCTGGGCATTGTAGAACCTCAGGAAACATTACAGGTGCTCAGAAAGTCAGAGCTGCTTCAAAAAGCGGAAATTCACATTTTTGTACCATAGTTTGTAAACGCTATAACTTTTACCCAAACCATTTTTTTTTTACCCAAACATTTTTTTTTTTTATCAAAGACATGTAGAACAATAAATTTAGAGAAAAAATTATATATGGATGTCGTTTTTTTTGCAAAATTTTACAACTGAAAGTGAAAAATGTCATTTTTTGCAAAAAAATCTTTAAATTTCGATTAATAACAAAAAAGTAAAAATGTCAGCAGCAATGAAATACCACCAAATGAAAGCTCTATTAGTGAGAAGAAAAGGAGGTAAAATTCATTTGGGTGGTAAGTTGCATGACCGAGCAATAAACGGTTAAAGTAGTGTAGGTCAGAAGTGTAAAAAGTGGCCTGGTCATTAAGGGTGTTTAAGCTAGGGGGGCTGAGGTGGTTAAGAACATATGGTAATATTAGGAGACGTATAGAAGGAAGCAAATGTCTTTTCAGAGATTTGCAGTCTGTACAGATGTGTCCTTCCTTACCATTTATCTTGGCTTGAGATATCTCTAGATGAGTGGTGTGAGATGAACAGCTCAGAAAAAAAACCTTTTATACTACAAGCCAACAGAGTAATGAAAAAAGTTAACTACAGAGTATCTAAGAAAATCAAGACCTTCTTAGTGTCTATCGAAAACAAGAGTTTCCTTTCAGTGTGAACACATCATTATGGTATTCCTCATCATAAATTGTTATAGTTTCCCTTACATTTGTGGAATCCATATCGACACTTGCAGTGGCTTCTGTGTGCAATAAATCCTTCATAAGTTTGCTTTACAATTTCAGCTACCAGTCAGGACATACACCATAATGGTCTATTATTTAACACAATGGCAAAACAGATAGGATGTTGAACATGTCAATTAAAATACCATGGGCAATCCATAAGGCAAAAGGCCATGGTAAGAACTCTAATAAAACTGAAGAAACAAGTCTACAGTGTTCTTTCTTTCTAATTCTATTGACTGAAAAAAAGCAATAAGAAATTAATGGGGCTTCCAGAAATATGGTTTACTATCATTACTAGGGATGAGTGAATCGACTTCGGATGAAACATCCGAAGTCGATTCGCATAAAACTTCATTCTAATACTGTACGGAGCAGGAACCGAACTCGAACCAGGATATGTTTTTTTACAGTACAAATTAATTTATGAAGTGTTTGCGCTAAGTCTCGCGATAATTCGCGAAGCAATAACTTCGGCTCATCGGAGCCAATACATTCTAATACTGTACGGAGCCCAACAAAGTTTTATGCGAATCGACTTCAGATGCTTCATCCGAAGTCGATTCGCTCATCCCTAATCATTACTTAGAATTTTTGATAATGGTTATGGTGGCATCATTTTACAGGTAAGAAGACTGAGAAGAAGGCGTCTACCACCAAAAAGCAGTAATTTGTGGACCATGTTTTAACTCCTTCCTGATACAACAGTTTTTGTTTTTTATTCTTATAATGTCTTTTTTCCCCTTCATATAGCCATATGAAGGCTTGTTTCTTTTTAGGACAAGCTGGCACCATTTTTATATTGCATTTGATATAGAATTTTTGATCACTTCTTTCACTATACTGGAAAACAGTTTTATATTTTAATAGTATAGGCATTTAGGGACTCACGGACACCAATGATAAAATGGTGAAAGGGAGAGTGATTTGAATTTTATTTATATATATATATATATATATATATACACAGTACAGACCAAAAGTTTGGACACACCTTCTCATTCAAAGCGTTTTCTTTATTTTCATGACTATGAAGGCATCAAAACTATGAATTAACACATGTGGAATTATATACATAACAAACAAGTGTGAAACAACTGAAAATATGTCATATTCAAAGTTCTTCAAAGTAGCCACCTTTTGCTTTGATTACTGCTTTGCACACTCTTGGCATTCTCTTGATGAGCTTCAAGAGGTAGTCCCCTGAAATGGTCTTCCAACAGTCTTGAAGGAGTTCCCAGAGATGCTTAGCACTTGTTGGCCCTTTTGCCTTCACTCTGCGGTCCAGCTCACCCCAAACCATCTCGATTGGGTTCAGGTCCGGTGACTGTGGAGGCCAGGTCATCTGGCGCAGCACCCCATCACTCTCCTTCATGGTCAAATAGCCCTTACTTTCAAAGTTTTCCCAATTTTTCGGCTGACTGACTGACCTTCATTTCTTAAAGTAATGATGGCCACTCGTTTTTCTTTACTTAGCTGCTTTTGTATTGCCATAATACAAATTCTAACAGTCTATTCAGTAGGACTATCAGCTGTGTATCCACCTGACTTCTCCTCAACGCCACTGATGGTCCCAACCCCATTTATAAGGCAAGAAATCCCACTTTTTAAACCTGACAGGGCACACCTGTGAAGTGAAAACCATTTCAGGGGACTACCTCTTGAAGCTCATCAAGAGAATGCCAAGAGTGTGCAAAGCAGTAATCAAAGCAAAAGGTGGCTACTTTGAAGAACCTAGAATATGACATATTTTCAGTTGTTTCACACTTGTTTGTTATGTATATTATTCCACATGTGTTAATTCATAGTTTTGATGCCTTCAGTGTGAATCTGCAATTTTCATAGTCATGAAAATAAAGAAAACTCTTTGAATGAGAAGGTGTGTCCAAACTTTTGGTCTGTACTGTATATATATATATATTTTTTTTTTTTAACTTTTTTTACATTTATTGTATACATGCTCTTATTGTGTAAAAACAAAATATATTCAAAAAAACTAGTAACAGTAGTAACAAATTAGGTATTATCACATCCACAACAAACTGCTCTATAAAAATATCATGTGATCCAACCCGTCTGGTGAATGCCGTAAAAAAAAAAAAAAAGTGTCAAAAAGCCATTTTCTATTACCTTACATCACAAAAAGTGTATTACCAAGCGATCAAAAAGTCATATGTGTCCCAAAATGGTACCATTCAAACCGTCATCTCATCCAGCAAATAAAAAAGACCCTACCTAAGACAATTGGCCATAAAAAAATATATTGTAGCCAGTTGCGGCTACAAATCAAGTTTGGCTTCCTAGTAGTCCAGAGGATCTCGGATGTGGGGTGGCAGGGTGCAGTCCAAGTATGCCACCTCCTGCTGGTTCAGGTTCTGCTGCTGCTGGTGTGCGGTTTCTTCAGTAGGCAGGTGAAGAAAAGTGTTCATTAGAGACTCCAGACTTAAGTTGCTGCTGATGGAGCTGGTGCTGCTCCTGCCCCCACCCCACCCCCCATCCAGCAGTCATGGCAGTGGAGCATGAGGGCAAAGGTCAGACCTTCGTGAGGATGTGTGATGGCGCACATAGGCAGTGGGCAACTGACATCATAGGATGTGTCGATAGTAGTTGAGTTTATTGGAGCAGTAGTGAGGGTCTAACATGGTGAAGAGCCAGTAGTCATCCCTCTTCCGATTGTTGCTAATACAACTTTCACTACGCAAGCAACTCAGCATGCATCTGGCCATTTGCGCAAGGGACTTAGAGGGATTTCCTGTTTCCATTTCCACTGCATACTGCCATTGTGTGGCAGGGTCATCTGCCTGGTCTTCCTCATTGCCCTCTAGCTTCTCTTACTCCTCCAGGTCCTCTCCTGTCACTTGTGCACATAAAACACCCATTTCTGTATACAATGCTTGTGCATGAATGTCCTCCTCCAGCTTGAGAACGCGGAGGCAGGAGTGCTGTTACCTGGCCAAGTTGCTGGTTTGGCTGGGCAGTAACCACCAGTTACCCAGTGGGCTGTAAAGGACATATATTGTCCTTGGCTGTAGTTACAGCACCCTATATTAGTACTGCCGTGAACTTTAGCAGACACCGACAGGCTCAAGGAATGGCCCACCTTCTTTTCAACATACGTGTAGAGGGCTGGTACAGTCTTTTTGGAGAAGTAATGGCTGTTCGGGACTCTGCACCTTTTAGAGAACTGATGGCTTGTGCCGAGCCAAGGTGAAGAGTCCAACATATAGGAAGTGAGGGACTGTAGTACCAGCAACTTGGCCAGGAGCACATTCAGCTTCTGTGTTATTGGAAGAGTGCACTTATACTGTTGTCTTTTTGGAATCGCCTCAGTGATTGATTGCTGGCAAAACGCATGCCGAGGTGTAGGAGTAGGAGGAGCAGGAGCATCAGGACCAGTAGACAATGGGATGAAAACACAGCTCTTTTCTGCTGAGGTGGTGAAGCCTTGATTGCTAGAGAAGGGGTGTGCAGCGGGAGATGCAGCGGTTGCTGCATCAGGCTCTACCACTACATTAGTGCCACAGTTTTCCCAGGCCACTTTATGCATGACGGTGCATGTAATGACACAGGGCAGGATGCCAAAATTGGCTCCCTGGCCACACCTCACCTTCTGCCCACGCATTCTACAAATGGACGCTGATGTCCCCCGGCAATTTGATAAAAAAAATTCTGACACCGGTGAGTATGACATTTTCCCCCACCACTCCATGTCTGCTACCGCTGCCTCTTTGAACCAGTGCACTGCTAGTTCTTTCTGGACAGGTAGGCCCCTGAGTAGCAGATGGTCTACCCCAGGCACGTTTGGACCCAGACCTCACACTGCTGCCAAATGGCCAGGCTAGCACCCTGTTGGCTCAGCCGCTGCCTCAAGCGCAAGTTGCTACCCTCATCCCCTGATGATGAAGCCCTCTCTTCACCCCACTCGCACATGCGATCTGCTACATCATCATCCACTACTGTCTGCATGTAACTGATGTCAGCCTCACCAGTCTCAGGGCCGTGTGTCTGACCGCTCGTAAGACCTGCTCCCACGCGACTATCATTGTCGCTACTTGCCCGCCTACTGGATGAAGCAGAGGATCTCTCCTCCACATCTTGGCTGGGCAGTAGGGTTTTTGGCACCGGGGGCGGGGCCTTTCTCTGGCACCCCCCACCAATACTTAAAAAAAATGGTACCCCGTTACAGTAGTATTACCCTCATTGTACAACTTTCACAGTAGTTTTGTCCAGATATGTGCCCTCTCATGGTAGTTATGCCCATATTGTACCCCTTCAAGTTAGTTATGCCTTCACTGTACAACTTTCACAGTAGTTATGCCCACATTGTACCCCTTTAAAGTACTTATCCCTTCATTGTGCCCCCTTCACAGTTGTAATGCACTCTTTGTGCCTCCCTCACAATAGTTATGCGCTCTCTGTGCCCATTTCAAAGTAGTAATCCCCTATCTGTGCCCCCTTCACAGTTTTAATGCCCTCTCTGTGCCCCTTCAGAGTAGTTATGCCCTCACTGTGCCCCCGTAACAGTAATAATACCCTCTGTGCCCCTTCATAGTAATAATGCCCACTCAGTGCCCCATAACAGTTATGCCCACCCAGTTTACAAGAGTAATGCTCTATATGCCCCCTTCACAGTAGTAATGCAATCTGTGCTCCCTTCATAGTAGCAATGCCCATTGTGCACCTTTATTGTAATAATTCCCATTGTGCCCCATTGTGCCCCCTTCATAGTAATAATGTTCACTGTGCCTCTTTCACAGTAGCAATGCCCATTTTGCCTACTTCATAGTTATAATGCCCATTGTATCCCATTTATAGCAGTAATGCCCATTGTGCCCCCTCCATAGTAGTAATGCCCATTGTGCCCCCCTAATACTAGTAATGCCCTTTTTAATAGTATTTCCCTCTGTGCCCCCTTTGTAGTGTATTGCCCTCTGTGTCCTCTTTGTAGTAGTAATGCCCTCTGTGCACCCTTTGTAGTAGTAATGCCCTTTGTGCCTCCTTTGTAGTAATAATGCCCTCTGTGTCCCCTTTGTAGTAGTAATGCCCTCTGTGCCCCATTTGTAGTAATTTTGACCTCTGTGCCCCCTCCATGGTAGAAATACTCTCTGTGCCCCCACCATGGTAGAAATGCCCTCTGTTAAATAAAAAAAAAACAACAACACAGTACCTACTCACCTTGTCCTGTTCCTGAAGCTCACAGTCCTCTCTCCCCTACAGACACAGATCGCTTTGCAGCACTGTGTGGGCGGAGCTTATGCAGATTTCTGGGCTGCGGGCTTTGCCAACACAGGCCAGCAGCACAATCCCTGCCTGCAGGCTGAATGGTGGAGCGGGGAGAAGTCTTCCAGCTTCACCATTCAGTGCGGGATGGACAGAGCGCAGGGAGCTGAGTGACAGGACTGCAGCTCCCTGTGCTCCAGCAATGAATGCTTCCATCTATTTTGATGGAAGCGCTCATTGCTTCTAGGCTCTGGCACCCCCAGAGAGCCGGCACCCGGGGCGGACTTCAGGAACAGGACAAGTTCTTTGCTGTCAGATGAATGCCTATTGGCTAATTTTTGGGGCCTGTACTGTCCGACAGTTACATTCCTATCCTGTGACCGCCTAATGTACCTCCAGCCACAGAATCCAAAGTTCTTTGCTGTCAGGTAAATGCCTATTGTCTAATTTTTGGGGACTGTACTGGCCGACAGTTACATTTTTTATCTCTAGCCACATAATCACACCCTTGTCTCACTCCTCTGCCTCTCATTATAGTGGCGTATGAACCGCATTCACCATAAGGACCTTCTAATGTCACAGGGTCAAGTGACTGTGCCCTCCCACCCTGTACTGTGCCCCTCACCCCGTACTGTGCCCCCTTATACCCTGCATTGTGCCCTCTTTCCACAACCTGTGCAGTGCCTCTAGTCATTCCCTGTACTGTGCCCTCTTATACCCTTTTATCCGGTCACGGTATGGTGGTGTTATCCGGTCAGCGGTCAATGTATGATAGTGGTATCCAATAACTGGATGGCCATAGCTGTATCCCTTTCCCTGCCCACGCCATCCTTTTTTAGACCTGACATGAGCGGTAAAAATAAGCAGATTGCGGTGCTAAGGACCTTTGCGCCACAATCTGTGTAAGAAATAAGCCTAACATAGATGTATTTCTATATAATAAATGACTACCTAATTGTATTATTATTCGGGGGTAGGGCTAATATCTTTATATTATATAGATTCTAGTGTATTATACTGTGCTCTGTATTTCCCAGTAGGAAATGATCCTTGGGAAACACAATCCTCATCCCTGACCACCAGGACCAGATAGCGTACATGGCGGCCTCCCGTCTCCGCCACTTCGCGCCGCCGTGTACTGGTGCTTATTCTGACACTAGGGCTGGGTTCACATCCGATTTTTGCCATCCATTTAATGCTTACCAAAAATGTATGCGTTAACAGATGCCTCAAACTGATGCCATACAGTGGTGTCCGTTCACCATACAGTTCCATGGATGAAAAAAAAGTATGTTAACGTATGCATTTTTTTAATGGACTCTGCAGGATACAAAAACGTGGAGTGCTGCACATTTGTATACATCAAACCGATATGAAATAAAAATGTTCTAGGCTCCAGCAGGGCACATTTTTGAGAGTTTCCCTTTTAAGACACATAAAAATGGCCCCTGATTAAAATACATAATTTTGTGGGAATTTTTGCCAAGGATCCCCCTCTGGTATATCACTGTCCATGTTGTGGGACTATTTGTGTACTTCTAGTAAGTGTTTGCTGGCTGCAAATATGAGCTGAAGGTTTTAGGTTTGCCTGCCATTAAAGTGAATGGGGCCCGCTGCAAACCTGCGGTTCGCAAATGTTTGATCGCGAACGCGCATTCTCGAATAATCCCGATGTTCGTCCATCACTACTTATGTATGAGAGAATGCGAACAATCTAAAATCAGTAGTGTTAGAGCACTTTTTAACCTCAATTAGTACAGCGAGGTGTAATAGAATAGCATCTATTAGCCAAGCTTTGCACTATTCAATTGGCTCCTGTTCTCTCCCAATAGTGTGGATAAAGCCTCCCTATTATATCCCTGCACTATATCTAAGTTGTCCCTGAACAGCTCAATAGTAATATTTGTGAATAAAGTCTTTCCCAATCACTGTCCCTTGTGCCTGTAACATCCCTCCCTGCACTAATTTCACTGGAAATTGGTGGAGACCAAGCAGGAAGAGACTTTTTATAAAGCTGTGACATGACAAGAGCTGGCTTTCTGCTGATTGGCTGGCTGCATGGCATTATGGGTGATCCCTCATTCCCGGGCTTCTTACTTCCTCTTTCTAACATGTGCAGCAGACATGTTAGAAAAAATCTGATTCGTTACAACGAATCGCGAGGAAATTAGACTTTGTGACAAATCAACTTCGTCAACTTCAATTTGCTCAACTCTAGTCATAACGTCCTTATTCTGCGGGTAAATATGGTGATACCATACTTGTATATTTTATTTTTTTATTTTACTACTTTCAAAAAAAGAAAAACCTTTGAAAAAAAGAAAATTTTCCTTTGCATCACCATTTTCGGACAGCCAAAACTTTTTATACTTCGGTCTACAGAGCTATATATGGGCTTGTTTTTTCACTGTCAGTGATTTGGTTTCAGTGGTCGGTGTCCGATTTTGCTTCAGTTGTGTTTCCTTGTGTCTTCCTTTTTTTCCTCCTGTCAGACAAAAAAAAAGGAAGGTTAATGAAAAGTGTAATTTTATTGCACCATGGTCTTGAAGAAAAAAACTGACACGGATGACATACCAGTTGTGCATCCGCTTTTTTTGACGGACCCATTGACTTGAATGGGTCCATCCTCCGTTTTCCACTGACAAGAATAGGACAGGTTATAATTTTTTGACGGACTGGAATCACGGATCACGTACGCAGAGAAAAAAATGGAGGACTATCAGTTTTTTTTCACAGCTCCATAGAAATGAATGGGACCTCCGCTAAACTGTAAATCTTGAAGTACCATGTGTCACGAGAACAATCTCAGAATGGCTTGGATGAATAAAAGTGTTCCAAAGTTATTAACGCATAAAGTGACACATGTCAGATTTGCTAAATTAGACCTGGCAGGAAGGGGGTAAATAGCCCAGTCTGGAAGTGCTTAAAATGTCAAAAATAGCCTTCATACAGCTTTGTTAACAGAAAAATTTTGAGTATTTAAATATGGCAACAGAAAAAGAAATGTTTTACCCTCTAGCTTGAGTGTGAGGCAGCTGCTGAGCCAGTAGGGTGGTAGCATGGCCGTGAGTCAGCATAATGGCAGCAGTGTGAGGCCGGGAGCCAAACGTGCCCAGGGTAAAGCGTGCACTTCGCAGGAGCCTACATGCCCAGAAATTAGCGGTGCAGGGGTTCATGGAGACAGCGATAGCAGGCATTCAGCACAGCAGAGTGTTGGGGGGAAAATGCCATACTCGGCGATGTAGCAGTTTTTCATCAAACCACCAGAAGAGGTGAGCATGGTCATCAGCTGAATCTGTGGGCAGAAGGTGAAGCATGGCCAGGGTGCCAATGTTGGCACCACGGCCCTGCGTCAACATATGCAGAATCACCATAGAGTGGCCTGGGAGAATTGTGGCTCCAATGTAGTGGTGCAGACGGCTGCAGGGACCACTGCATCACCCAGTGGCCCGCACCCCTTTTCCTGCAGTCAAGGCTCCACCACCTCAGCTGAAGGGAGCTGTCTATCCTTCCCATCATCTACTGGTCCTGATGCTCCTGCTCCTGCTCCTCCTCCTACTACTCCCGGTTAGTCATTTCATCAGCAATTGATCATCAAAGCGATTACAAAAAGACAGCAGTATGTGTGCACTCATCCAACGGCGCAGAAGCTGAACGTGCTCCTGGCCAAGTTGCTGGTGCTCTGATCTACCCCATCAGGTGAACGCCGTAAAAAAAAAAACATTGCACCAAAACAGATTTTTTTTGGGGAGCTCACCTCCCAAAAAACATGATGTTAATTAATCAAAAAGTGGTATGTACCCCAAAATAGTAGCAATAAAAACTTCACCTCATCCCACAAAAAATTAGCCCCCACACAAGACCATAGCCAGAAAAAAAAATATGGCTATATGAAAATTGCAACACAAAAACATTTTTTTTTTTTTAAATGCTCTTATTGTGTAAAATGTAAAAAAAAAAAAAAATAGACATATTTGGTATTGGCACATCCTTAACAATTGGCTCTACAAAAATATCACATGATCTACCCCCATCAAGTGAACGGTGCAAAAAAAACAAAAAAAGAGAAAAATGACACCAAGCAGAATTTTTTGTGACTTCACCTCACAAAAATGAGGTAAAAAGCAACCAGAAAGCCAAATAAAAAAAGTTATTCTGTGCCCTGTCGTGTTTTTCCAAACAGCGGTATACGACCACATATGGGGTGCTTTTGCAAACTGCAGAATCAGGGTAATGAATATTGAAGTTTGTTTTGTTGTTAACTCTTGATGTGTTCCAGGAAAAAAAAAAAAAAAAAATCTGCAAAAAAAGTGACATTTTGAAATTTCATCTCTATTTTGCTTTAATTCATATAGAATACCTAAAGGGTTAACAACATTTCTAAAACCAGTTTTGAATACTTTGAGGGGTGTCATTTCTAAAATGGGGTCATTTATGGGTTGGTTCTATTATGTAAGCCCCACAAAGTGACTTCAGAACTGAACTGGTCCTTAAAAACTAGGTTTTGGAAATTTTCTTTAAAAATGTAAGAATTGCTTCTAAAATTCTAAGCCTTCTAACGTCCTAAGAAAATAAAATGACATTTAGGCCTCATGCACACGACAGTGTTTTTTCACTGTCGGTGATTTGGTTTCAGTGGTCCGTGTCCGATTTTGCTTCATTTGTGTTTCCTTGTGTCTTCCTTTTTTTTTGTCTGACAGGAGGAAAGAAAGGAAGGTTAATGAAAAGTGTAATTTTATTGCACCATGGTCTTGTAGAAAAAAAACGGACACGGACGCGGATGAGATACCAGTTGTGCATCCATTTTTTTTGACGGACCCATTGACTTGAATGGGTCCATCCTCCGTTTTCCACTGAAAAGAATAGGACAGGTTATATTTTTTGATGGACTGGAATCACGGATCACGTACGCGGAGAAAAAAATGGAGGACTATCAGTTTTTTTTCACAGCTCCATAGAAATTAATGGGACCTCCGCTAAACTGTGAAAAATGACGGAAAGGACGCGGATGCACGCAACGGTCGAGTGCATGAGGCCTTACAAAATAATGCCAACATAAAGTAGACATATGGGGAATGTTAAGTAATAAATATTTTATGAGGTATCACTTTTTGTGTTAAAGGTAGAAAAATGAACATTTTAAATATTGCACATTTTTAAAAAAATTTGGTAAATTTGGGATTTTTTTTATAAATAAAGGTGAAATGTATTGACTCAAATTTATTACTATCTTGAAGTACCATGTGTCAGGAGAAAACAATCTAAGAATGGCTTGGATGAGTAAAAGTGTTCCAAAGTTATTAACACATAAAGTGACACATGTCAGATTTGCTAAATTAGACCTAGCAGGAAGGGGGTAAATAGCCCAGTCTGGAAGTGCTTAAAATGTCAAAAATAGCCTTCATACAGCTTTGTTAACAGAAAAATTTTGAGTATTTAAATATGGCAACAGAAAAAAAATGTTTTACCCGCTAAAGGACCAGGCCAGTTTTCACTTTTATCTTTTTTTTTTTTTTTACTTTTCTTCCTTTTAAGAGCCATAACTTTTAATTACATTTTTTTTTACATAGCTATTTGAGGGCTTATTTTTGCTGGACAAGTTATATTTTTAATGGCACTATTTTATTTACTAGATCTAAATAGGAAAATATTCTTTGCACTGTGAAAAATAAGTTTTTGGGGCTTTGTTTCAGTAGGGTCTACTATGCACAAAAAAAAAAAATGATGACCTTATTTTGCAAATCTTTATAATTAAACCGATATAATAAATTATATTTCAGTCAAAAGGGCTCTGTGAGCTGGGCGAAGCTGGCCCCCCGTCAATTGGGGCAAACAAAAACTCCAGTGAATTTCTTTAGTCCTACGTTTGTGCTGTTTTGTGCCACAAAAATTAACATTTGTGCTGCTTTTATTTTAAAGATAATATCAATTGTTTGTTTCAAGATGATGACATCACCAGCCCCCCTACAACAGCAAAAAGACATGGAACATGCTGGTTGGTTAGTGCTACGTTTGTGCTAGTTTGTGCTGTTTAAATCTCCATTCTATCTCCTTTCGTTGTCAAGTTATTAACCATTTATTGAAAGGTCACCAAAGGTCACCCAGCCCCCCACCACAGCCAAAAGACACAAAACCGGGCTGGTTGTTTAGTGCTACGTTTGTGCTGGTTTGTGCCATTTAAATCTACATTCTACCTCCTTTTGTTTTTCGAGTTATTAACCATTTATTGAAAGGTCACCAAAGGTCACCCAGCCCCCCACCACAGCCAAAAGACACAAAACCGGGCTGGTTGGTTAGTGCTACGTTTGTGCTGGATTATGCCATTTAAATCTAAATTGTACCTCCTTTTCGTTTTTGAGTTATTAACCATTTATTCAAAGGTCACCCAGCCCCCCACCACAGCCAAAAGACACAAAACCGGGCTGGTTGGTTAGTGCTACGTTTGTGCTGGATTATGCCATTTAAATCTAAATTGTACCTCCTTTTCGTTTTTGAGTTATTAACCATTTATTCAAAGGTCACCCAGCCCCCCACCACAGCCAAAAAATATGAAACCGGGCTGGTTGGTTAGTGCTATGCTTGGGCTGGTTTGTGCTGTAAAAATTAACATTTGTGCTGCTTTTATTTGTAAGATAATAGCAATTGTTTTGATTTTTTTGTTTTAGTTTTTTTAAGATGATGACATCACCAGCCCCCCTGCAACAGCCAAAAGACACGAAACCGGGCTTTTTGGTTAGTGCTGCATTTGTGCTGTAAAAATGATCATTTGTGCTGCTTAATTTTATGAACTCCATTAACAGGGCTGAAGCATACTCACTTTACACAGGTAGCAAGACAAGTTAATATGGACTGACATAACTTGTGGTAAGAATGATTATAGCTACAGCCCAAAAAATTAATACTATCAAGAAGTAGAAGTAGAAGACTAAAATGTGTCTTAAACATTTTTATTATACAAATCATTTTACAGACTGTAGATCATAAAGTTTTCATGAAAATCAATGACAAATGAAGAACAAATAAACCAAAACATAGAGATATCCATATTAAGTTCTG
The DNA here is from genome assembly GCF_905171765.1 of Bufo bufo. NCBI lineage: Eukaryota > Metazoa > Chordata > Amphibia > Anura > Bufonidae > Bufo > Bufo bufo. The sequence goes on from NC_053391.1 coordinate 228,945,380, forward strand.
ACTTTTTCACAATCTTCATTAAACGGTAACTGCACGTGTCCATGGGAAGTGCATAAAAATCCGAAATCACCTGCACTCCATACAGCGTACAGACCTTGGGTAAGAGGTTGGTGCTTGAAGTGACAACATGGATGGCGCCGTGTCAGATACAGTCCACAATAGAAGTCACCAGCACTCGATGATATGTGCAAGAAGTAAAGCACTTTTTATTCAATCATCACATACGTCAAACAGCCAACGTTTCGGGGCCACACAGGTTCCCTTCTTCTGGGCGACATAGTGACCGTCACTATGATATCTCTATGTTTTGGTTTATTTGTTCTTCATTTGTCATTGATTTTCATAAAAACTTTATGATCCACAGTTTGTAAAATGATTTGTACAATAAAAATGTTTAAGACACATTTTACTCTTCTACTTCTTGATAGTTAGTATTTATTTTTTTGGCTGTAGCTATAATAATTCTTACCTCAAGTGATGTCAGTCCATATTAACTTGTCTTGCTACCTGTGTAAAGTGAGTATGCTTCAGCCCTGTTAATGGAGTTCATAAAATTAAGCAGCACAAATGATAATTTTTACAGTACAAATGCAGCACTAACCAACCAGCCCAGTTTTGTGTCTTTTGGCTGTTGCAGGGGGGCTGGTGATGTCATCATCTTAATAACAAACAAAAAAACAAAACAATTGCTATTATTTTACAAATAAAAGCAGCACAAATGATAATTTTTACAGCACAAACCAGCACAAGCGTAGCACTAACCAACCAGCCCGGTTTCGTGTTTTTTGGCTGTGGTGGGTGGCTGGGTGACCTTTGGTGACCTTTCAATAAATGGTTAATAACTCGAAAATGAAAGGAGGTAGAATGTAGATTTAAATGACACAAACCAGCACAAACGTAGCACTAACCAACCAGCCCGGTTTTGTGTCTTTTGACTGTGGTGGGGGGCTGGGTGACCTTTGGTGACCTTTTAATAAATGGTTAATAACTTGACAACGAAAGGAGATAGAATGGAGATTTAAATGGCACAAACCAGCACAAGCGTAGCACTAACCAACCAGCAAGTTTCATGTCTTTTTGCTGTTGTAGGGGGGCTGGTAATGTCATCATCTTGAAACAAACAATTGCTATTATCTTTAAAATAAAAGCAGCACAAATGTTAATTTTTGCGGCACAAAACAGCTCAAACGTAGCACTAAAGAAACACACTGGAGTTTTTGTTTGTGCCAATTGAAGGGGGGCCAGCTTCGCCCAGCTGGCTCAGTGAGTTTTAATTAATCTGTAGTTTATTTTCTACTATTTTGGGGTATTAACATCTTTTTAATCACTTTCAATTTTTTATGTGGCAAGGGGAAAAACAGTCAATCGTTAACTTAAATTATTTTTTTTCATTAGGGTGCTCACAGTGCATGATAAATATTTTTATATTTACCAAGTATGCCTATTTATGCTTGTTTTTTTAACTTTAAAACCTTTTTTTTTTCTTTATTTTATATTCCCTTAGGGGCCTTGGGCATAAGTTTATTTGATTGCTCATACCATACACTGCAAATCCCATGCAGTCCATGTGATTTTTACTGTCTGCATGTAAAAGGTATTATACAATGATTAATGTATGAAAAGAAAATCAAAGATAATATAGTATACACGGTCAGTGAGGTACTGTATGATGTGATCGAGATGAGGGCCTTAATGCCAAGAGATGGGAGAGTTTGCAATAGAAGAGAGTGGTCAAAGTCAGAGGATAGGCCAAGGAGGAGGACAGAGTAATGTTGTTTGGCTTTGGCAGTTAGTAGGTCATTGGTGTCTTTGCTAAGGGCAATCTCAGTTGAGTGGTGGTGTCAAAAGCCAGACTGTAGCTGGTCAAAGAGGGAGCAGAAAGAGAGGTGTGAAGACATTTCAAGATGTACATGTTGTTCATGTAGCTGTGAAGCATATGGGAGGGAGAAGGGATATGGGGCAATAGCTAGACAAAGAATATGGGTCAAGGAAAGAATTTTAGAGGACTGGTGTGATGATAATGTGTTTGAAACAGGAGGGGAAGACACCAGTGGTTATTGATAAGTTGAAGAGATTAGCTAGGGCAGGGATAAACACTGTGGTGAAGTTGGTGATGAGGTGGGATGGGATTGGATCAAGGGAACAGGTGGTGAGATGTAATCTGGAGAGTAAGGTGGAAAGGTTTTTCTCTGCAATGGTGAAGAAGCAGGTTTTGGGAAAGGAGGACTGAACAGCTGTGTAGCGAGGGCTGTGCAGACTGTAGGCTGAAGCATTCTCTGATGTCAATCTTTGGTTTAAAGTGTATGGTAAAGTCCTCTGAGATGAGGGGTGAGGGTGGGGGCACTGGGGGACGGAGAAGAGAGTTAAAAGAGATAAAAGTTTAGGGTTGTGAGAAAGGGAAGATATGAAAGATGGGAAGTAGGCCTGTTTTTTAGCAGTGAATATGGACTTAAAATTGAGTAGGGATTGTTTGTATTTGATGATGTGCTCCTTAGAATGGGATTTCTTCCATCACCACTATACAAACTTGGAAGCTTGTCTCAGTTCTTTGGTCAGGCTGGTGTGCCAGGGTTGCCTATTAATTTTTCGGGTTTTGTTATATATGGGGTGGGGGGGCACTGATTTGGGAGCTGTAGTTACTGTGGTGTTATACAGAGTGGTGGCATCATCTGCATCATGGAGGAAACAAATGGTAGACAGTGGCAGAAAAGAGTCAGAAAGGAAGCAAAAGTCAAGATGTTTAAGATTCCTTAAACATCGTTTGTCACAGGCAATTCACCTTTTCTTGTTTCAAATACTGTATGAATAGAAATATAGGGCTGTGTTGCAGTTTTTAAATTGAAAGTGGCCGCATGATTTCACCAGAAAGCAGCTGCAAAGTTATGTAGTCATTACAATTGTTTTTGTGCTTCTATTTATTTTACTGAAATATCAGTGTTGCAACTTCCAGCTCCCAATATACTACATACATTGGTTTACAGAAGGGGCAGCCATTTGAGTGATACAAATTAAAGTCCCTAGAAAACCACTGCTTTTTCATGTAAATATAATCTAGCTTTGGAAGACAAAAAATTATGCATATCAGTTAAAATAATATGTGATGTTCCACTGTCAATCATATTAATGAATACATTGAAGATAAGGTGGTAAAGTACTAAACAATATTCATTACTTAAGAATTCTAAATTTTCAAATATATATAAGATACTGAGTGGAAAATGATAATGCAGGATGGCCCAAGAAAAAGTAGCCTGCCTCCAATATCTCCAAATCCAAACTGCCTAATAGTAAATCTGTCTTAGTTGCCCATGGCAACCAATCAAAGCTCTGATTTATTATTCAGTTTGATAAAAGTAGTGTATTATGTCAGAAAGATGGTGTTCTCCCTGGAACAGCAAATAGTGATTGTGGAAGGCTATTTGTGAAGCAGATCGATTAAGGAAACGCAAGAGACCTTTTCCGACAAGTATCCAGGAACAAAACCACCAGCTAAACGTTATATTCAGAGCCTGATTCAAAAATGGCATCAAACTGGCTCTGCTGCAAACATGAGGACTCCATCGATCAGGACGGCTGAAGTTGTGCATGAAATTCTGCAGCGGATTGCAAGTGGCCCCCAAAAACCAGCAAGTTGTATCACGAAGGACATATCAGTGAGTTCTATAGTCTCTGGATTTGGACCCATTGCTGTACTTTATGATGGACGAAGTTTGGTTTCATTTATTAGGTCACGTAAATTCCCAGAATACGAGGCACTAGTTCGCTGGAAATCCCAACTTGACTCAGAAATGGTGCACAGTGACAGGAACACAAATAGTTGGCCAAATTTCCTTCAAATCTACTGTAAATATTGCAATTTACCTGGACATCTTTGAACAGTTTTACAACCAACTAACACCAGAACAAAACATTTCCTGCTTTTTCCGACAAGATGGGGCAACATGCCACACCTCATGTAACTCACTGGCAAGGGTTCATGAACTGTGAGCAAGGGGTTATGGCCACCACAATCCCCAGACTTTTCCATATGCGATTTTTATGTGTGGGAAAATTTAAATCAGAAAGTGTACGCTAACAATCCACATCCCCTGGATGAACTCAAGGAAAACATCACAAACACGATCCCCAGCATCACTGGAGAAGAGCTACAAGCAATATCAGCCAACATAATCCAACGTGCCCAAAGATGCATAGACATGAACGGGGACCACTTTCAGCATCTTTTGTGACTTGTGGTTAATAAAAAAAAATATATATCCACTTGCTTGTTCATCTTATCATACTATCGCTGGAGGTGGAATACTTTTTCGTAGGCCACCCTGTATAACAACTTTTGCTGTGAAAAAATACTATATACCTTCTTCATAAATTAACTATTATTGATTTTTTTTTAAAGCAGACATGGGAATTAGTATCCTATCGTTTAGTCAGTGTCCAATGTATGATCAGAAAATTTATACAAAGTCAATTAATTAAAAATATGCGTGCTTAAAAAGTTAAATATAATCCAAAATATTAAAAGTCATTATTATATATATATATATATATATATATTTTTTTTTATTTTTTTTTTATTTTTTTATTATTAGTGCTATTTACTTTTTTTTCAAAAAATACTTTATATTACATTATTTAAAGTTAAATCCTTTAATCCGGAAAGTTTGTTAATACAGCAGTGACCTGTTATAACATGAAATTTCACGAGTTGAAAGAATGAAGATCACCAGGTTCTTATATGATTTCTTATGGCAGTCCAAAAAAATCCAAAATATCCTTTATTTAGGTGCCTACAGTATAATGTCAGGCCACAAAGATGCAGGATTTAAGGAATTGTGCCATATTGCATTACTAGAGGTAATTTTTGCTATTTGATAATGGTAATATGACAGTATGGCATTGGTAATTATTCTTTTGGGTAATTTAATCTGCATAAACACACTAACATAGTGACAATCCCCTTGATGGCTGTATAAAAATTCTATGCCTTGGCTTTGCCTGTGGATACCACCCATATCAAGCATTATAAAAATTCCACATTGCCACAAGCATTCACAAACAAGCTGAAGAATCAATTAGTTCTGGTAATGTTACTGCTTGTTTGCTCTTAAGAAGACAAAGCACCTTTTGAATGATGACTAAATCTTCTTTGGCATTGGCAAGATGGGTTTCACTTTTCAGGATTCCTATTTAACTCAATTACCCCCTTTAGCTACATGACACTACAGAGTCTCCGTCTAATCTGTGTGCAATCCGTAATGACCCATGGACAGGTCAGCAGGGAGTCTCTCCTACTACAGGTATGTGTCCCTAAAAGGCTGCATCTAATACAGATGTTTGTCTTAGCTAAACATTGGACATAGTTCTAATGCTGTATAAGTATTGGAGGTGTATTACAATTTGTAATTTAAGAATCCACTTAGAAGTTAACCACTTTATCACTGGGGGTATTTAATGTCTTTGTCTTAAGGGGAAATTTCCTTCATTCTGTGTCACGGCTCCATATAACTCCAGAAGTGTACAGAGCTGTAATATGGCACCAATAGAATGGTCCATAAAACCTTGTATTATGCATTGTTTCAGGCAAAGAAAGGACCATATAGCGGCACATAGAATCATAGTTGTATTGTCTGCTTCTCACTTTCGTTAGATATGTTTGACCCATAGAAACATATGGATATGTCACAGTATACTTGGATGCTACTTTCTCCTAAACAAACATACTGCATCTATTAGACATTGCCATATACAAGGTGTAGCCTTACTACTTTAGCCCCTGCGACTCATGTGCTGGCATCCTGTAGAATATATAAGACTGGTTGGTGTGGATATTTCTACTTCTGTTCTGTTAATTATTTGTCAATTGGTTTTTGCCATATGGGCAGAAATCTACTCATGTAAAAAGAAACTTTGTAATGCATGACATTATTTGTTGTAGGAATCCTCATCTTGATTTTTTAATGAGTTAAAGCAGGCATGCTCAACCTGCGGCCCTCCAGCTGTTGCAAAACTACAATCCCCATCATTCCTGGACAGCCTACAGCTATCAGCCTACAAAGGGGCATGGTGGGAGTTGTAGTTTTACAACAGCTGGAGGGCCGCAGGTTGTGCATCCCTGAGTTAAAGGAATTAGCCAATCCTAGAGTTTGAAGTCAGAGAGATGCAGGTTCCACCTCTGGGACCTGCTCCTATCTCCAGAATGGGGCTTTCAAAGTGAACTAGAGCACACCATGCAGGTGCTATGAGAGTTCAGAAAATAGCCCAGCTAGTGCGCTTGGCTATATTTGTAAAACCCACATCGGTAAAGGTAGAGCACACATGCATGCACAGACACCTCTCCACTGACGTCTTTGAGACTGCCGAAAATAGCTGAGCCGGCAAACTGAGAATGGGATAAAGTAAAGATAGACTTCTAATAAAATCATCCAGCCAGTAAACACCAAATCATCAATAAGCTGATCCTACAGCATCTTAATGCTTCCATAGACAAAAAAGAAAAGTTGTCCAAACCTGACAATTTTAGTCAAAATGGCCTACTCTTTTGTGTATGGGAAACCTCCTGACTCTACCCTGACAGATGATTTTGGGGTAAAGAAGGATCAGGCAAACTGAATTTCGGTGTCCAATCCTTTTGTTCACAGGGAAGATAAGCCCCTTTCAGAGGTGTCTGGCCCCTTTTGACAACATATGCTCACTTGACTGAACCGAGGAGTACTTGGAAGTGGAGAGGCTCTGGATGTTGGAGCTGTAATACAAACACAAAAATGCATTCATGTTTTGAGAAGGTGAAACCAGCATTAAGTGGTCCCTGTTTGGTTTTGTATTACTTATTACACAGGTTCTCCTATAAGTAACAACCATGCGTTCACTGTCTATGGAACTGATGGATGTACTCTACTGCTCCACTCACACAGGTGACTCAGGATCCCTGTTCTTGTGGTTGGATCTCCAGCAATCATACTTTTATTGTCTGTCCTGTGCCGTATTTATAAAGAATCAGGCTGACAATTGTGCATACTATGCTAATTAGAAATGGTGAAAAAACAGTTCCCATCCTGTTCGGCTAGCAGAAAATATGTCTCAGTAGGATATAAAATGTTAAATGGTAACATTTTCAAACAAAAGCCTGCAGAGATAGTTTCACACTTTTATTGCATTTTTGTGAATTAGCCAGCAAGAATGTTTTGTAATCACATTATTTGCATAAGTATTTGGCTTCCATCACACTCCAAAAAATGCAAGCAAAATATGCATGGCTTTCTTTATTTCCTAACCAATGGTATGTGATTTATTTTATAGCTGCCATTTTATTACATTTGAATTTTTATCACCAGGGACAGAGATACATGGTCCTATTTTAAAGAAGGCTCTGTTCACATCACGCTAATGTCGGAGGTATACATCATAAATATTCCCTGATATTTGTAGCTAAGTCCTTCCTTACATTTTCTCTTGGCTCATGATATCCTGAGATATGTGGTGTGAGATCTATGTGGTGTCTATCTTATATATATGTGTGGCCACCCAGTGGTTGTGTTGTGAAGTCCAGTGTGTTAAAGGGGTTGTCTCATCTGAGACAATGGGGGCATATCACTAGTATATGCCCCCATTGTCTGATAGGTGTGGGTCCTGCATGGAGATGGCCAAAGTTGTGGCTGGAGGACTCCAGTCCAGCCACAAGCAAGCGCTCCCCCCATAGAAGTGAATGGAAGCACACCACGCATGACCATCCTCAGCTCCCATTGACTTATATGTGCCTGATGGAAATAGCCAAGCCAGTGCCTGACTATTTTCAGCAGCCCCATAGAAAATGAATGGTGGGTGGCTGTGCATGCGCAGTGCACCCTCCACCACTTTCGGGGCTCTGTTTAGGAGACAGGTGTGGATCTCAGTGGTGGGACCTGCACCTATCAGACAATGGGAGCATATCCTAGTGATATACCCCCATTGTCTCAGATGAGACAACCACTTTAAGGGTTTGCTAGCATGTCACCCAGGTCATCGCAGAGATGGTGAAAAGCATCATGAAGGATTCACTCCAATTTGTCTGCAACACAAGTGAGTTCTGTCTTCTGAGTTATGGGTATAGGTAAAAAAAAGCTACCAAACCTACACAGACTACCCCAATAGCCCAAAAAATTAACAAGACATCAATGACTAGATCATAATATATAAATGTTTATTGAAATCCACATCACATAAATATTAAAATAGCACAGCGAAAAACAATAAGGCAAGGTGGAAAATGCCCAATATTACTGCTTATAACATAGAACCACCACTGAGTATGGAAACCATATGCGGTATATTTGAAACATATTATGATTGGCCTATGCTGGTACAAACATGCCACATAGTTTAATTAACAAAATGATAATGAATAATAAAACTATACATCAGGGCATGAACACAACTGCCATACCGGCCAAAATGACATGGGTGCTGACATAAAAGTAATATAATTATCAGCTGGAGTCCCACTTTACAGGATATGGTACTAAAAAAGCTAGAATAGCATAATCCAAGCAAATAAATAAAGAGGCCATCACCAGCTAATACAATACTGCAGATATTGGATTATCATTCTTTTTATAATATTTATTATTGATAATGTGCTTGTTTTGCAGTCTTCATTATCTAGGAAAATAAACTCTGTTGGGACCAACAGGTTCATAGTACTCATCAGATTTATGGTGCATAAATATTATGTATCATACTTGTCCAGATATGTTATAACTGGAATTATCTGGCCATTCTCGGTTGTAATACCTGTTGCATCATGTTTAGATTTATCCATATAATCTATTGGCTGAGATTGGCTTTGGTATGTTTCTGTATATTTGGGCAGTATCACATCTTGCTCGCTGCCATTATCTCTGCCTTATTTTATTCAGATTTTTTAATATATTGTTTGTGTATTTAATAAAGTTGCCCGAATATTATTATTGGGACTTATGTATGTTTCATACATATGTTCATACATGCAGATTCCTGTAGTAGAATATTTTAGCAGCAGACCTCCATCACACCACTGCCTGTTATCTGAGCTCCCACAATGCACTTCTCTCTGAATCAATTTTTTTTGTGGATGGTCAATTAAACATAAAGTAATAAAAACAGAAGTACAGTAAAATATTTCTAACATTAGGCCTTATGTTCATAAGTGTATAATAGTTACCGTGTTTTTCGCCCTATAAGACACACCAGCCCATAAGACGCACCAAAGTTTTTGAGGAGGAAAATAAGAAAAAAAATATTTTTATCCAAAAGGTGTGCTTTTGGTGGGTTTTGAACTAAAGGTGGTCTGTGCATGACACTATTATGGGGGATCTGTGGATGACACTATTATGGGGTGGAGGATCTGTGGATGACACTGTTATGGGGGAGATCTGGATGTGATAATGCTATATATGTGTAATGAAGTCAGGCGGCACAGCGTACTGGTTGAGGGGTGCTCGGTTCATGTGGACGTAATCCCAAAATCAGAAGAATGAAAGAAAACCGGCACTCCCAAAAATCTTTGCTGGTGATAGATTTATTGGTCACTCATATGACGCGCGGCGTTTCGGCACTCACAGGTGCCTTTTTCAAACAAGAAGTAAGCAGCACTCCTACTTAACCCTTTAGGTGTTTCACAAGAATTAATGGAAAATCGAGATACAATTTCAAAATTTCACTTTTTTTGCAGATTTCCCATTTTAATATTTTTTTTCCAGTTACAAATCAAGGGTTAACAGCAAAACCAAACTCAATATTTATGGCCCTGTTTCTGTAGTTTACAGAAACACCCCATATGTGGTCATAAACCGCTGTATGGGCACACGGCAGGGCGCAGAAGGAAAGGAATGCCATACAGTTTTTGGAAGGCAGGTTTTGCTGTACAGTTTTTTTTTTTTACACCATGTCCCATTTGAAGCCCCCCTAATGCTCCCCTAGAGTTGAAACTCCATAAAAGTGACCCCATCTAAGAAACTAAACCCCTCAAGGTATTCAAAACAGATTTTACAAACATCGTTAACCCTTTAGGTGTTCCACAAGAGTTATTGGCAAATGGAGATGAAATTTCTGAATTTCAATTTTTTGGGCAAATTTTCCATTTTAATCAATTTTTCCCTAGTAACAAAGCAAGGGTTAACAGCCAAACAAAACTCAATATTTATGGCCCTGATTCTGTAGTTTACAGAAACACCCCATATGTGGTCGTAAACCGCTGTACGGGCACACGGCAGGGCGCAGAAGGAAAGGAATGCCATACGGTTTTTGGAAGGCAGATTTTGCTGGACTGTTTTTTTTTTTACACCATGTCCCATTTGAAGCCCCCCTGATGCACCCCTAGAGTAGAAACTTCAAAAAAGTTACCCCATTTTGGAAACTATGGGATAGGGTGGCAGTTTTGTTGGTACTATTTTAGAGTACATATGATTTTTTGTTGCTCTATATTACACTTTTTGTGAGGCAAGGTAACAAGAAATAGCTGTTTTGGCACAGTTTTTATTTTTTGTTATTTACAACATTCATCTGATAGGTTAGATCATGTGATATTTTTATAGACCAGCTTGTCACGGACGCGGCGATACCTAATATGTATACTTTTTTTTTTATTTCTGTAAGTTTTACACAATGATTTCTTTTTTTAAACAAAAAAAAAAATCATGTTTTAGTGTTTCCATAGTCTGAGAGCCATATTTTTTTCAGTTTTTGGGCGATTACCTTGGGTAGGGTATGATTTTTGTGGGATGAGATGACGGTTTTATTGGCACTATTTTGGGGTGCTTGTGACTTTTTGATCGCTTGCCATTACACTTTTTGTGATGTAAGGTGACAAAAAATGGCTTTTTTTACACCGTTTTTATTTTTATTTTTTTACGGTATTCACCTGAAGGGTTAGGTCATGTGATATTTTTATAGAGCAAGTTATTACGGACGCTGTGATACCTAATATGTATACTTTTTTTTATTTATGTAAGTTTTACACAATGATTTCATTTTTGAAGCAAAAAAAATCATGTTTTAGTGTTTCAATAGTCTGAGAGCCATAATTTTTTCAGTTTTTGGGTGATTACTTTGGGTAGGGTATGAGTTTTGCGGGATGAGATGACTGTTCTATTGGCACTATTTTGGGGTGCGTGTGACTTTTTGATCGCTTGCTATTACACTTTTTGTGATGTAAGGTGACAAAAAATGGTTTATTAAGCTTTAGGTTTATTATTATTATTTTCTTTTTTTTTACGGTGTTCATCTGTGGGGTTAGGTCATGTGATATTTTTATAGAGCCGGTCGATATGAATGCGGTGATACCTAATATGTATACTTTTTTTGATTTATGTAAGTTTTACACAATATCATTTTTGAAACCAAAAAAATGATGTTTTAGTGTCTCCATATTCTGAGCCATAGTTTTTTAATTTTTTCGGCGATTGTCTCAGGTAGGGGCTCATTTTTTGCGGGATGAGGTGATGATCACCAAAAAAATGAATAAAACTAACTTACATATGTATGAAGATCCAAAAAACTTTATTGTAAGTATATATAAACAATACATACATATATAATAAAACAGGCAGCACAAGGCGGGACACACAGATGAGTAGCAGGACCCAAGGAGAGGCCGGGAGATCAGTGCACGAAATAACAGGGAAAAAAGAATGCTAGCTGAAAAAGCATATCTCAAAACCTCATAGCAGCAACGCCCCAAACAAAGTGCAAAGGAGGCAATTGTGGAGATTGAGGTTGGAATAAAAAGGACAAAGTATAAACATACCCTGACTGGTGCAAAGATCTCTCGGCCGACTCCTGACCCAACGCCGTTTCGTCAGTAGATCTGGCTTCTTCCGGGGATACGGAAACACATAAAAACATCTCCCCTATATAGTGCCCACACAGGTGTGTGGAGGAAAATTAAAATTGCAGGACCTGAATGACATCAGCACCAATGGAATTGGAGCCCCAGTACCTAAGGGCCAATCAATAGAACCAAAAGCACCTAATGGAGGCAGGACTAAGATGACAGAGCGAGCATGTGAGCAAGCACATGACCGCAGTGTCAGAGGTGCATCATACGACACACTCTGATCATCCCAGAAAAACCAATCAGTAGCCCATGTAGTCATACGGAGGAGGAGCCGAGGGCAGTGCAGTAGGTGCGGCCAAACATCTGAATGACAGCAGCATCAACAGAACATGAGGCCTCAGACTCCAAGGGGCGGAGGACTAGTTATGCGGCGATCACATGACAACACGCGACCGCAATGTCACGAGCGTCGCTGAGGCAACGCCCCCACTGCAGCACCACAAGCAGTGGTGGACGCCCCACCCCAGCAACGCAGGCAAGCCTTAGTGACGGAGCGGTCACGCGATGCGCCACATGACCGCGGCGGCACATCTGAGGCTGCTCCCACGCCCGCGCTCAGAGCAGATCCGTCTAGTGGATGCACAGACGGATCCGCTCCCACAATGCAGACATAGGGATCCGCTCATAGACAGATCCATCTGCACCATGCTTTAGAGGAGTTCCAAGTGTGCAAATTAACCAGACGGACCCGTCCAGACCCCACACCGAAAAGCCAGCGGGAGACGGACCCGCTCGAAATCGTACCACATTGTGTCAACTTCAAACGGATCCGCGCCCACCGACCCACACTGCAGGCCCGGACGGATCCGTCTGGCTCCGCACAACCAGGCGGACACCCGAACGCTGAAAATTGCGCCCGGGCGTCCGCCTGCCGAGCGGAATGGAGGCCAGGGATGAGGTGATGGTTAGATTGGTACTATTTTGGTTGGCAAACACCTTTTTCATCGCTTGCTGTTGTACTTTTTGTGAAGTAGGGTGACAAAAAAATGGTTTATTTAGCACAGTTTTTATTTTTTATTTTTCACGGTGTTCATCTGAGGGGTTAGGTCATGTGATATGTTTATAGAGCCGGTCGATACGGATGCAGCGATTCCTAATATATATACTTTTCTTTTTTTCCCCTATTTTTTACCAATTTTTTTTAACTTTATTTGGGGAAAATGACATTTTTGTTTATTTTTACTTGAAACTTTTAAATAACTTTTTGGGGGGGAAAACTTTATTTTTTCAACTTTAGTTTTACTTTATTTTTTGTCCCACTTTGGGACTTCAACTTTTGGGGGTCTAATCCCTTTTACAATGCATTCCAATACTTCTGTATTGGAATGCATTGGCTGTATGAGTAATACTGTGTGTATTACTCATACAGCTTCCGGCCTGTGAGATCCAGGGGGCTGGATCTCACAGGCTCGTCACCGTAAGGCAGCGCAATGCCTTCCTTAGACATCGAGCTGCCTTCCATGCCATCGGGTCCCCCCTACAGCCGCATGGTGACCCGATGGCACCGCCGCCCGCCGGATAAGGTAAAAGCCGCAAACCGCAGGTCCGGCGTTGTGACAGGATGCCCGCTGAATGATTTCAGCGGACATCCTGTTGCGATTAACCCCCGCCGTGCCGCAATCGCGATTTAAAGTTAGGACGTACCGGTACGTCCTGAGTCCTTAAAGGGTTAAAGGGATTGTCCCACAAAAAATATTCTGCACTTTTCAAACCAACTCCTGGATCTGAATACTTTCTAACTGCATGTAATTAAAATTTAGTATAGTTACTAAGTTATTTAAAGGGTTTATCCCATGACTAATATATAAAATGAAAATCAGACATGATAGTACATAACAATCTCTTTCTAACAAAGCTAGAACCAGCCCTGTACCTCACATGGACCCAGAGTAGGGATGAGCGAACCCGAACTGTATAGTTCGGGTTCGTACCGAATTTTGGGGTGTCTGTGACACGGACCCGAACCCGAACATTTTCGTAAAAGTCCGGGTTCGGGTTCGGTGTTTGGCGCTTTCTTGGCGCTTTTTGAAAGGCTGCAAAGCAGCCAATCAACAAGCGTCATACTACTTGGCCCAAGAGGCCATCACAGCCATGCCTACTATTGGCATGGCTGTGATTGGCCAGTGCACCATGTGACCCAGCCTCTATTTAAGCTGGAGTCACGTAGCGCCGCACGTCACTCTGCTATGATCAGTATAGGGAGAGGTTGCAGCTGCGACGTTAGGGCGAGATTAGGCAGATTAACTCCTCCAAAAGACTTCATTCTGTGATCGATCTGCAGCTGTGGATCATTGAAGTGCTATTATTGACTTGCTCACTTTTTTGAGGCTGCCCAGAGCGTTTTTAGATCACTTTTTTTCTGGGGTGATCGGCGGCCATTTTGTGACTTGTGGTGCGCCAGCACGAGCTATCACCAAGTGTATTTAACCATCGATAGTGTGGTTATTTTGTGCTATATCCTACATTAGCTGCAGGCTGAGCCTGTGTCAAAGAAGTGCATTTAACCATCAACAGTCTGGTTATTTTTTGGCCGTATACTACATCTGGTGCAGGCTGAACCTGTGTCACCCAAGTGCATTTAACCTTCAACAGTGTGGTTATTTTTTGGCCATATATTACATCAGGGGCAAGTTGAGCCTGTCACCCAGCGCCTAAAAAATAGACCTGACATTTCTATTCAACCAAATCTGCACAGTTTTAGCTGGTCAAGTTATTTGTAGTGACCGTAAAAGCAGACTTTTTGTTCTGGGTTGAAAAAGCATTCCCAAATTTGCCATTCTGAAAATAACTAGTTTGTGGTATTTGAGGCCTACTTGAAATCTATCCCAAAAAGAAAATCTTACAATGAAGGTATTGATAGTGTGATTCAGAAAAACCTAAGACACACGCTAGCGTGCTGATAGAAGTGTCATTCTGTGATTAAACCTATAACTGTCACACAGCGCAAAAAAAAAACAGGTCTCACATCTCTATTCAACCAAATCTGCACAGTTTTAGCTGGTCAAGTTATTTGTAGTGACCGTAAAAGCAGACTTTTTGTTCTGGGTTGAAAAAGCATTCCCAAATTTGCCATTCTCAAAATTGTTGTGAACGGGAACAATGAGGAAAACATCTAATAAGGGACGCGGACGTGGACATGGTCGTGGTGGTGTTAGTGTACCCTCTGGTGCTGGGAGAGGACGTGGCCATTCTGCCACAGCCACACGTCCTAGTGAACCAACTACCTCAGGTCCCAGTAGCCAGCAGAATTTACAGCGATATTTGGTGGGGCCCAATGCCGTTCTAAGGATGGTAAGGCCTGAGCAGGTGCAGGCATTAGTCAATTGGGTGGCCGACAGTGGATCCAGCACGTTCACATTATCTCCCACCCAGTCTTCTGCAGAAAGCGCACAGATGGCACATGAAAACCAAGCCCATCGGTCTGTCACATCACCCCCATGCATATCAGGGAAACTGTCTGAGCCTCAAGTTATGCAGCAGTCTCTTATGCTGTTTGAAGACTCTGCTGCCAGGGTTTCCCAAGGGCATCCACCTAGCCCTTCCCCAGGGGTGGAAGAGATAGAATGCACTAACGCACAACCACTTATTTTTCCTGATGATGAGGACATGGGAATACCACCTCAGCACGTCTCTGATGATGACGAAACACAGGTGCCAACTGCTGCGTCTTTCTGCAGTGTGCAGACTGAACAGGAGGTCAGGGGTCAATACTGGGTGGAAGACGATGCAGGGGACGATGAGGTCCTAGACCCCACATGGAATGAAGGTCGTGCCACTGACTTTCACAGTTCGGAGGAAGAGGCAGTGGTGAGACCGAGCCAACAGCGTAGCAAAAGAGGGAGCAGTGGGCAAAAGCAGAACACCCGCCGCCAAGAGACTTCGCCTGCTACTGACCGCCGCCATCTGGGACCGAGCACCCCAAAGGCAGCTTCAAGGAGTTCCCTGGCATGGCACTTCTTCAAACAATGTGCTGACGACAAGACCCGAGTGGTTTGCACGCTGTGCCATCAGAGCCTGAAGCGAGGCATTAACGTTCTGAACCTTAGCACAACCTGCATGACCAGGTACCTGCATGCAAAGCATGAACTGCAGTGGAGTAAACACCTTAAAAACAAGGAAGTCACTCAGGCTCCCCCTGCTGCCCCTTCTGCTGCCGCCGCCTCGGCCTCTTCAGGAACGTTGGCACCTGCCGCCCAGCAAACATGGGATGTACCACCAACACCACCACCTGCGTCACCAAGCATCTCAACCATGTCACACGGCAGCGTTCAGCTCTCCATCTCACGAACATTTGAGAGAAAGCGTAAATTCCCACCTAGCCACCCTCGATCCCTGGCCCTGAATGCCAGCATTTCTAAACTACTGGCCTATGAAATGCTGTCATTTAGGCTGGTGGACACACACAGCTTCAAACAGCTCATGTCACTTGCTGTCCCACAGTATGTTGTTCCCAGCCGCCACTACTTCTCCAAGAGAGCCGTGCCTTCCCTGCACAACCAAGTGTCCGATAAAATCAAGTGTGCACTGCGCAACGCCATCTGTGGCAAGGTCCACCTAACCACAGATACGTGGACCAGTAAGCACGGCCAGGGACGCTATATCTCCCTAACTGCACACTGGGTAAATGTAGTGGCGGCTGGGCCCCAGGCGGAGAGCTGTTTGGCGCACGTCCTTCCGCCGCCAAGGATCGCAGGGCAACATTCTTTGCCTCCTGTCTCCTCCTCCTCCTACTCAGCTTCCTCTTCTTCCACCTGCTCATCCAGTCAGCCACACACCTTCACCACCAACTTCAGCACAGCCCGGGGTAAACGTCAGCAGGCCATTCTGAAACTCATATGTTTGGGGGACAGGCCCCACACCGCACAGGAGTTGTGGTGGGGTATAGAACAACAGACCGATGAGTGGTTGCTGCCGGTGAGCCTCAAGCCCGGCCTGGTGGTGTGCGATAATGGGCGAAATCTCGTTGCAGCTCTGGGACTAGCCGGTTTGACGCACATCCCTTGCCTGGCGCATGTGCTGAATTTGGTGGTGCAGAAGTTCATTCGCAACTACCCCGACATGTCAGAGCTGCTGCATAAAGTGCGGGCCGTCTGTTCGTGCTTCCGGCGTTCACACCCTGCCGCTGCTCGCCCTTCTGCGCTACAGCGTAACTTCGGCCTTCCCGCTCACCGCCTCATATGCGACGTACCCACCAGGTGGAACTCCACCTTGCATATGCTGGACAGACTGTGCGAGCAGCAGCAGGCCATAGTGGAGTTTCAGCTGCAGCACGCACGGGTCAGTCGCACTGCGGATCAGACACACTTCACCACCAATGACTGGGCCTCCATGCGAGACCTGTGTGCCCTGTTGTGCTGTTTCGAGTACTCCACCAACATGGCCAGTGGCGATGACGCCGTTATCAGCGTTACAATACCACTTCTATGTCTCCTTGAGAAAACACTTAGGGCGATGATGGAAGAGGAGGTGGCCCAGGAGGAAGAGGAGGAAGAGGGGTCATTTTTAGCACTTTCAGGCCAGTTTCTTCAAAGTGACTCAGAGGGAGGTTTTTTGCAACACCAGAGGCCAGGTACAAATGTGGCCAGACAGGGCCCACTACTGGAGGACGAGAAGGACGAGGATGAGGAGGAGGTGGAGGAGGATGAGGATGAAGCATGTTCACAGCGGGGTGGCACCCAAAGCAGCTCGGGCCCATCACTGGTGCGTGGCTGGGGGGAAACACAGGACGATGACGATCCGCCTCCCACAGAGGACAGCTTGTCCTTACCTCTGGGCAGCCTGGCACACATGAGCGACTACATGCTGCAGTGCCTGCGCAACGACAGCAGAGTTGCCCACATTTTAACGTGTGCGGACTACTGGGTTGCCACCTTGCTGGATCCCCGGTACAAAGACAATGTGCCCACCTTACTTCCTACACTGGAGCGTGATAGGAAGATGCGCGAGTACAAACGCACGTTGGTAGACGCGCTACTGAGAGCATTCCCAAATGTCACAGGGGAACAAGTGGAAGCCCAAGGCGAAGGCAGAGGAGGAGCAAGAGGTCGCCAACGCAGCTGTGTCACGGCCAGCTCCTCTGAGGGCAGGGTTAGCATGGCAGAGATGTGGAAAAGTTTGTCACCACGCCACAGCTAACTGCACCACCACCTGATACGGAACGTGTTAGCAGGAGGCAACATTTCACTAACATGGTGGAACAGTACCTGTGCACACCCCTCCACGTACTGACTGATGGTTCGGCCCCATTCAACTTCTGGGTCTCCAAATTGTCCACGTGGCCAGAGCTAGCCTTTTATGCCTTGGAGGTGCTGGCCTGCCCGGCGGCCAGCGTTTTGTCTGAACGTGTATTCAGCACGGCAGGGGGCGTCTTTACAGACAAATGCAGCCGCCTGTCTACAGCCAATGTGGACAAGCTGACGTTCATAAAAATGAACCAGGCATGGATCCCACAGGACCTGTCCATCCCTTGTGCAGATTAGATATTAACTACCTCCCCTTAACAATATATTATTCTACTCCAGGGCACTTCCTCATTCAATACTATTTTTAATTTCATTTTACCATTATATTGCGGGGCAACCCAAAGTTGAATGAACCTCTCCTCTGTCTGGGTGCCGGGGTCTAAATGTGTGACAGTGGCCTGTTCCAGTGGTGGGTGACGTGAAGCCTGATTCTCTGCTATGACATGAAGACTTATTCTGTGCTGACATGAAGCCATATTCTCTGTTACGCGACCTCTCTCCTCTGCTTGGGTGCCTGGGCCTAAATATGTGACAGTGGCCTGTTCCAGTGGTGGGTGACGTGAAGCCTGATTCTCTGCTATGACATGAAGACAGATTCTGTGCTGACATCAGGCCAGATTCTCTGTTACGGGACCTATCTCCTCTGCCTGGGTACCTGGGCCTAAATGTGTGACAGTGGCCTGTTCCAGTGGTGGGTGACGTGAAGCCTGATTCTCTGCTATGACATGAATACAGATTCTGCGCTGACATAAGGCCAGATTCTCTGTTACGGGACCGCTCTCCTCTGTCTGGGTGCCGGGGCCTAAATGTGTGACAGTGGCCTGTTCCAGTGGTGGGTGACGTGAAGCCTGATTCTCTGCTATGACATGAAGACAGATTCTGCGCTGACATAAGGCCAGATTCTCTGTTACGGGACCTCTCTCCTCTGCCTGGGTGCCTGGGCCTAAATGTGTGACAGTGGCCTGTTCCAGTGGTGGGTGACATGAAGCCTGATTCTCTGCTATGACATGAAGACAGATTCTGTGCTGACATCAAGCCAGATTCTCTGTTACGGGACCTATCTCCTCTGACTGGGTGCCTGGGCCTAAATGTGTGACAGTGGCCTGTTCCAGTGGTGGATGACGTGAAGCTTGATTCTCTGCTATGACATGAAGACAGATTCTGCGCTGACATAAGGCCAGATTCTCTGTTACGGGACCGCTCTCCTCTGTCTGGGTGCCGGGGCCTAAATGTGTGACAGTGGCCTGTTCCAGTGGTGGGTGACGTGAAGCCTGATTCTCTGCTATGACATGAAGACAGATTCTGTGCTGACATCAGGCCAGATTCTCTGTTACGGGACCTCTCTCCTCTGCCTGGGTGCCGGGGCCTAAATGTGTGACAGTGGCCTGTTCCAGTGGTGGGTGACGTGAAGCCTGATTCTCTGCTATGACATGAAGACTGATTCTGCGCTGACATGAAGCCAGATTCTCTGCTATGGCATGAAGAGACTGATTCTCTGCTGACATGAAGCCAGATTCTTTGCTATGGCATGAAGAGACTGATTCTCTGCTGATGTGAAGCCAGATTCTCTGCTATGGGACCCCTGTCCAATTGATATTGGTTCATTTTTATTTTTTTTATTTTTATTTTAATTCATTTCCCTATCCACATTTGTTTGCAGGGGATTTACCTACATGTTGCTGCCTTTTGCAGCCCTCTAGCTCTTTCCTAGACTGTTTTACAGCCTTTTTAGTGCCCAAAAGTTCGGGTCCCCATTGACTTCAATGGGGTTCGGGTTCGGGACGAAGTTCGGGTCGGGTTCGGATCCCGAACCCGAACATTTCCGGGAAGTTCGGCCGAACTTCTCGAACCCGAACATCCAGGTGTTCGCTCAACTCTAACCCAGAGATCTCCCCATTCATTGCACTGCTAGATTTATATCCAACTAACAGCTCAAGGGGAGTGTCTTTTCTGCTGCAGCTAAGTGGGCGTGTCCATGCTCTCCCTATCACAGCTTAGGAGGCAGTTGAAGGATGAAACTGAGCATGTGCGGCCTTCTCAGTGAGCAGGACCCAAAAAAATAAGAAAACAAACGAGCAGGTGGTGCTATACAGATACATTTTATTGAATAACTCAGTGGCTATGCAAATTTTTTTATTACATGCAATTACGAAAGTATTCAGATCCAGTTGCTGGTTTGAAAACTATAGAATATTTTTCATGGGACAACCCCTTCCATTTCCATCCTTCCACTGCCACCAGCCATATCTACTGTTAGAATTTGTGACAATTGCATGGACACTCCAACTTTGTTATACATAGATCGTCATGTACTATATGGTGACTTATTTTTATTTTTTGTATTAATCATTGGGTAACCCCTTTAATTCTGTGTCCCCAATGTATGAAGCCTTACTGCCCCATAATCCTCTAATTCATACAAAGATTTTTTTTTTTCCTGCAATAACCATAGGCTCATCTATCTATCTATCTATCTATCCAACAGCTACACTGATGCTACTAGCCTGTGCCAGTCACTTCACTGGTTGCCTATCCACCACAGAATACAGTTCAAACTTTTCACCCTCTAACAGTCCCAAACCCTTAGCAGATCGGCCTTCACCACTGCTTTCAGTTCAATAATGCCTTGAATACTACTTAACACAATCAACTACCTTATGTGTCACCCCCAATTCCTCATAGATTGTAAGCTCTTGCGAGCAGGATTCTGACTCCTAGTGTTTCAGTTGTATATTAGCCAGTTACTTTTGTTTTGTACATGAACCCTATGAATTTGTAAAACACTGCGGAATATGGTGGCACTATATATAAGTAAATATTATTAGAGTTGAGCGAACACCTAGATGTTCGGGGAGTTCCGAACTTGGACCCGAACCCCATTGAATGGACCCGAACTTCACTTTATTATTTTCCGTTAAAACATGGTTATAACGGAAAATAATAGTATTAGCTTTTTCAGATCTGAGTTTTCACGATCGTGAAAACTCAGATCTGACTGTATATTCTAACACAGAGGCGTTCCCATGGTGATGGGGACGCTTCATTTTAGAATATACTAAGAACTGTGTACATAACTGCCCCGTGTTGCCTGGCAGCACCTGATCTCTTACAGGAGACTGTGATCCGCACAATTAACCCCCCAGGTGCCGCATTGGTGGCCAGTGCGGCCCCCCCTCCCTATTAAAATCATCAGTGGCTAGTGCGGCCCCCCACCCCCTATTAAAATAATTGGTGGCTAGTGCGGCCCCAACCCCCCACCCCTATTAAAATTATTGGTGTCCAGTGCGGCCTCCCCTCTCCCCGCCTCCTGAATTAAAATCATTGGTTAACAACCCCCTCCCCCCCATCATTGGTGGCAGCAGAGCGGCAGTTCCGATCGGAGTCCCAGTTTAATCGCTGGGGCTCCAATCAGTTACCATGGCAGCCAGGATGCTACTGTAGTCCTGGCTGCCATGGTTACTTAGCACTTTTAGCAGCATTATACTAACGTGCGCTGTCTGTGGCCGGCCGGGGGGCGCTCCTCCTACTGGTAAGTGACAGGTCTGTGCTATAAGCAATGTGCCACACAGACCTTTCACTTACCAGTAGGAGGAGCGCCGGCCGGCCACAGACAGCGCATGTAAGTATAATGCTGCTAAAAGTGCTAAGTAACCATGGCAGCCAGGACTGCAGTAGCGTCCTGGCTGCCATGGTAACTGATCGGAGCCCCAGCAATTAAACTGGGACTCCGATCGGAATGGCCGCTCCGCTGCCACCAATGATGGGGGGGGAGGGGGTTGTTAACCAATGATTTTAATTCGGGAGGGGGGGAGAGGGGAGGCCGCACTGGACACCAATAATTTTAATAGGGATGGGGGGTGGGGGGGCCGCACTAGCCACCAATGATTTTAATAGGGGGCGGGGGGGCCGCACTAGCCACTGATGATTTTAATAGGGAGGGGGGCCGCACTGGCCACCAATGATTTTAATACTGAGGAGGTAGGGTGGTCTGGCCCCCTGCTGCCTGGCAGCACCTGATCTCTTACAGGGGGCTGTGATCCGCACAATTAACCCCTCAGGTGCGGCACCTGAGGGGTTAATTGTGGGGATCACAGCCCCCTGTAAGAGATCAGGTGCTGCCAGGCAGCAGGGGGCCATTATGTCCACAGTTCTCAGTATATTCTAACTTGAAGCGTCCCCATCACTATGGGAACGCCTCTGTGTTAGAATATACTGTCAGATCTGAGTTTTCACAATCTAACTCAAATCCGATGGTATATTCTAACATAGAGGCGTTCCCATGGTGATGGGGACACTTCAAGTTAAAATATATCATCGGATTGGAGAAAACTCCGATCTGATGGTATATTAATATTACCCGAACACCGAACCCGAACTTTTACTGAAATGTTCGGGTTCGGGTGCCGAACACCGTAAAGTCCGGTACGAACCCGAACTTTACAGTTTGAGTTCGCTCAACCCTAATTATTATTTATTATTATAACAATATGTAAAAAAAAAGTTGCTTTCTCCATTGGATGCTGTATTATGGAGCTATTCTCGCCTAGAACCATTGTTTCTAAAGGAGAACATCTCCGTACTACCATGGCATCATACAGAGAAGCTACGGCATTGAAGTGTAGTAAGAAAAACAGACATAAAAGACCTGATATTCTATATTGTTTTAAACTCACAGAGAAATACACAATTTGGGATTTTTTCTGCTCTTTCATCCCTTTAAATCTCCAGGTGTGTCTTTAAATCCTTATCTAAACACTTGTAGCATTCCTTCTCATGAGTTCCCAAAAACAGGAATACATGAAAAGACTTAGGTTCACTGCAGAGATATTGGGTTTAAAGAGGAATATTCAAATAGAAAATGATAAGAGAAAATAAATCATAACATTGGCGCCTTGTCCATCTAGGCACAACCTTATATCTGTCAACGCATTAAATATAGAACAACATTTACATAAATTGAACTTGCTCATGACTTACTCAAATTCTTTTGATCACTAAAAGCAAGTAAGTTGCCTCTGGCTGCAAACTCTGTATTTCTGGGTTATTTTCGTAGGTCTTATTTGTTCTCTATTCATTTGAAGATAACTATGCTATTTACCTTTGCCTTTCTCCTGGGGATTAGTCGACAGACTGAATAAACATCAACTATCTGCTGGTTTCTATGGATCCATAACTACATTTATCTATTTCCCTGCTCCAACATAGTAGTCACCCCACCTAACACTGACTGTAGAATGTAGTTAATAGCTAGGGGCTGTAAGCTGTGCAAAAAGGCAGAAAACAATAGCGTGTGTGCACGTGGAAAGGGAATTATTTATATCTATTATTAGTGATACAAATATTTACACGAATTTGAAACATACATTTTTTACGTTCATTTTTTACTATATTAATTCAGCTTTTTTTTTTTTTTTTTAAACATAATTTGCTTGCTATTGGTAAAATACTGTAGTCCTACTGGTATCCAGCATAGGTTCACAGTTGAGAGTGGTTTGCAGTAAGGTCCAGTGGGAATGTGACCCAACATGCAGCTGTAGGATTTTTGTGAAGGAGGGGGATTGGAAAAATATAATTAATTTGTTCATTTAGGTAAAGTAGCAGATTGCTTAGACAACACTTTGAATAGCACCCGTGGATAGGTGATACATGTTGCTAATGGAAAACTCCCTTCAATTGCACAGAATTATTCTAATTATTGTTTTACTAATTTAATTTTTTTCAAATATTTTTTGAATAAATCTACAGGACTTTCCAATTTGAATGAGAATTCAGACACGTTACTCAGGACTTTGAGTTGAGGTACCTTTTGTATGGATTGCAGCATTAAGTCATCTTGGCTTCAGTATGGCACACCTGTATTTGAGGATTTTCTCTCATTCTTCTCCTAATCCTTTTAAGCTCTGCTGAAAGAAGATTGCTGAGACACAGGTGTTTGATAAGGTTCAAGTCCAAGTTAGGCTGGGCCACTGAAGAGAAATCAAAGACTTGTACTTAGATATGATCTTAGGGTGGTTTTCCTGCTGGAAGGTAAAACTTAACTCTAGTCTGAGGTCCAGAGTGCTATGGAGAAGGTTTCTCTGCATTTTGCTCCATTCATTATTCCCTCCATCTTGACTAACCTCCCAGTTTATGCTCTAGTTTTGAGCAATTGGAAGACTAATTGATATTGAGAGAATTATGTAATACAAATGTTACAACTACATGGCCTTACATAAGACCCTTTTACACAGCCCATTAATTACCCGAACAAGCTTTTATAATACTCAATCCTGATCATTGACCCACTTAAGCATGGCAGCAATCAGCTAACAAATTAATTAATTTGACAGTTCATTGCATCTTCTATGTGGGCCTAAAAATATTTGTTGTCAGCAGCTCACCTTAAAACATAGGACCTGCTGCCAATAATCTGCAATCTGTATGAAGACCCAATTATTCAACCATTTTTGATTCAATCAGTGTTCTTTGGCAATATAGTTGGCATCAAACTTCTGACAGAAAAACTGTGGTAAAAGAATCTATGTGGTAAACTTGTGCTAAAGGTAGGTCCTCTTTGTATGTGTCTGTCAGGTCTATGTCTGGATACTTTTTGTGGAACTGTATACTTTTATGAAGTATTCTTTTGTATAATTGATGCTAATGGCATATGGATTCAAACTTATGTGCAGATGTTTTCACAATATACATCTGGATCTGTCTGAAGAAAAAAAGACATTTTTTTTTTCCATTTTAAAAATAAAATGGCATTGTCAGATAAAGAGTAACGCACCAGCTTTTGATGGATCTATTGCATCCTTTAGGAGCATAGTGTACATGCATAGCGTGTACAAAACCTTACCTATATTTTTTTAGTAGTAGGCAGCATGTCAATATACACCATTAGGTCATGACATACTGTAAGACATCCCACTGTATCAGTTCTTGTAGCAGTTCATTCTTTGTTAAACTGAATGTCAGTATCAAGGATCATTGCTCTTCTGAGCTGCTCAAGTGACTACAGCCCTAAAGAAATCAGCAATAAGTGATACATTGCCATCTGCATCTTGTGTTACTACACCATTGCCAAGCTTGAGAATTAGTGGTAGAATTGCTGAGCATATTTATCTCCAAAAATATTTTCTCTTATGGTGGTTGTCGGGGTAAGCTTCTGAACCTGATGGCAGAATGGAGATTAGAGATGGCCTTGTGGTTCGCCCGGCGGTCGTTTCGCGGCGAACTTTGCTCGTTAGCGATTCGTCAAACGGGCGAATATATGGCGATGTCCGCCGGTGCCATATTATTTTACATTGTGAGAAATTATGACCCATGACACATCCATCAGGTGGTACAGGACAGCCAATTGAGACGTTTCAGCACATGAACGCACCCCTTACCTTATGAATACTTTATAAATACATTGTCTTTTGACTATAGACTGTTAGAGACACCAAACGCTAGCTAATAGGGGCACAAAATTCCTTTAAAGGACTGGTATAGGAGTGCTATTGATACGTGTGACAAACTGAGGGGTGTGATAACATAGAAAGTATATTATAGTGCATTTGTATTGTGCAGCAGTTGTGTGCGTTTCTGCTGCACAAACGGTCTTGGAACAAATAATTTCAACTGGTGTGATATACCAGTTGCACCCTTCAAAAAAAAATTATTGAAGCAGGGGTGTTATATACCAATAATATACTTTCTATTTAGTGCATTTGGGTAGTGCAGCATTTGTTTGCGGTTCTGCTGCGTTACAGCAGCTACACAGAGTGACAAACGGTATTGGAATAAATAATTTCAACTGGTGTGATATACCAGTTGCCCCTTCAAAAAACTGATTGAGGCAGGGGTGTGATGTACCAATAATATACTTTCTATATAGTGCATTTGGGTAGTGTAGCATTTGTTTGCGGTTCTGCTGCGTTACTGCAGCTACACAGAGTGACAAACGCTATTGGAATAAATAATTTCAACTGGTGTGATATACCAATTGCCCCCCCCCCCCAAAAAATATGAAAATATACTTTCTATATAGTGCATTTGGGTAGGGCAGCATTTGTGTGCAGTTTTGCTGCGTTACCGCAGCTACACAGAGTGAAAAACGCTATTGGAACAAACAATTTCAACTGGTGTGATATGGCAGTTGCCCCCCCAAAAAACTGATTGAGTCAGGGGTGTGATATACCTATAATATACTTTCTATATAGTGCATTTGGGTAGTGCAGCATTTGCGTGCAGTTCTGCTGCGTTACCGCAGCTACACAGAGTGACAAACGCTATTGGAACAAATGCTTTCAACTGGTGTGATATACCAGTTGCCCCACAAAAAAACTTAAGGCAGGGGTGTGATTTACCAATAATATACTTTCCATAAAGAGCATTTTGGTAGTGCAGCATTTGCGTGCAGTTCTGCTGCGTTACCGCAGCTACACAGAGTCACAAACGCTATTGGAACAAATAATTTCAACTCGTGTGAAATACCAGTTGACCCCTAAGAAAACTGAGTCAGGGGTGTGATATATCTATAATATACTTTCTATATAGTGCATTTGGGTAGTGCAGCATTTGTTTGCGGTTTTGCTGCGTTACCTTAGCTACACAGAGTGACAAACGCTATTGGAACAAATCATTTCTACTGGTGTGATATACCAATTGCCCCCAAAAAAACTGATTGAGGAAGGGGTGTGATATACCTATAATATACTTTATATATAGTGCATTTGGGTAGTGCAGCATTTGTGTGGTTCTGCTGCGTTACCGCAGCTACACAGAGTGACAAACGCTATTGGAACAAATAATTTCAACTCGTGTGAAATACCAGTTGACCCCTAAGAAAACTGATTGAGTCAGGGGTGTGATATATCTATAATATACTTTCTATATAGTGCATTTGGGTAGTGCAGCATTTGTTTGCGGTTTTGCTGCGTTACCTTAGCTACACAGAGTGACAAACGCTATTGGAACAAATCATTTCTACTGGTGTGATATACCAATTGCCCCCAAAAAAACTGATTGAGGAAGGGGTGTGATATACCTATAATATACTTTATATATAGTGCATTTGGGTAGTGCAGCATTTGTGTGGTTCTGCTGCGTTACCGCAGCTACACAGAGTGACAAACGCTATTGGAACAAATACTTTCAACTGGTGTGATATACCAGTTGCCCCCCCAAAAAACTGATTGAGTCAGGGGTGTGATATACCTATAATATACTTTCTATATAGTGCATTTGGGTAGTGCAGCATTTGTTTGCGGTTCTTCTGCGTTACCGCAACTACACAGAGTGACAAATGCTATTGGAACAAATAATTTCAACTGTTATGATATACCAGTTGACCCCCCAAAAAACTGATTGAGGCAGGGGTGTGATATACATGTAATATACTTTCTATATAGTGCATTCTATATAGTTCAGCATTTGTGTGCGTTTTGGCTGCGTTACCGCAGCTACACAGAGTGATAAACACTATTGGAACAAATTATTTCTACTGGTGTGATATACCAGTTGCCCCCCCCACCAAAATGTGATTGAGGCAGGGGTGTAATATACCTTCTTCCACAAATACTGCTCTTCTATAGGGACTTTGTCACATGGTCATTTTGAAAATGACAGGCAGAGGATGAGGCAGGCAATTCCGCTGGGGTTATAGGGGTCGGTGCAGGTGCACAAGGCCGGAGCCTAAGTGGGAAGTTCCAGAAGTTGAGTTTGATTACGTCAAAGGACGCACCAGACTTGGTTGAGTGGATCACTCAGCCTTCCGCTTCTGCACCCTCCTCATCCTCTCTATCTGCACCTTCTTCACTCTCTGCTGTGTGAACCCCTAAAGACACCACCACCATCGCCACCACCACATCCCCTCCGCTCGAGTCAGAGGAATTATTTTCCAATCCATTCCAAGACCTTACTGATGCGCAGCCCAAGGAGGGTGTTCCCCGCTGCCTACTCCGAGATCTCTAATGTCAGTGGTGGTGAAGGTGACGATGATGACGAGTCGATGGACGTCACGTGCATGCCCACAAGAGAGGAAGAGAAGGGGAGTTCAGAGGGAGAGACGGAGCAGCAGATAGGAAGGAGAAGAAAGGGAAGCAGGAAGAACTTACAGTGCATAGGAGGCAAAAAGAAGACTGCTAATGTATCTGGAACGAGCCATCTACCATGCACAGTCAGATCTGGTGCTCCCAGGATGCCGCCACATTGCTCCGCAGTGAGGGCTTTTTTTAACGTGTCCGCTGCTGAAAAAAGTGTTGCCATCTGCAGCCTGTGCTGTCAACGCATAAGTCGCGGTAAGCCCAAGCCTTAAGAAGGAACCTGGCCTCCCATCAAAGAGCCCATTCGGAACAACACCCGTCAGAACCCACAAAGCCACACTCCTGGCGCTCCACGTCCTGCCTCTTCTCCTTCTCCTCTCTCCTCCCATTTGTCCTCCACTCCACCTTCAACCGTTCTGTCGTCGCGTTCATCTGGAAAAAGGCAGGCTTCCATGGCCCAAATGTTCGAGCGTAAAAAGATGATGATGCCGGATAACCCTCTTGCCCAATAGCTGACTGCCGGCTTGTCAGAACTGCTAGCCCGCCAACTACTACCATATAAACTGGTGGACTCAGAGTCCTTTAGAAAATTTGTGGCCATTGGCACACTGCAATGGAAGGTCCCCGGAAGGAAATATTTCTCCCAGAAGGGCATTCCGTAGCTATAGGCCACGTTCAGTGGCAAGTGAATGTATCTCTGGCACACAGTGTCAGTGCCAAGATACATCTGACCACAGACACGTGGTCTAGCAAACACGGGCAGGGAAGGTACATAACTTTTGCTGCTTACTGGGCGAACCTTCTGACGGCTGTCAAGCATGCAACCCGTGGCACTCGTGTGGATTTAGTGTTACAGCCACGTATTGCACCGCCACAGATTGCATGCAGTTCTGCCTATTTTTCTCCTCCTGCTACTCCATCCTATGTCTCCTCCTCGGCCGACTTTTCCTTTTCCTCTGCTACTGCCTCTTCCGCTGCGCCCCCCAAGCTCCCCAGAACCTATTTGACGTGCCGGGTGAGAAGTTGCCATGCTGTGCTGTGGCTGTTGTGCCTGGAAGCCAAGAGCCACACCGGTCCTGCACTCCTTTCAGCTTTGCATTCACAGGCTGATCAGTGGCTAACCCCGCTCAATTTGATAGTTGGCACTGCTGTGTGTGACAATGGTGACAATTTGATGAGCGCGCTGAAACGACACACGTGCCTTGTATGGCACACGTCCTGAACTTAGTCGTACAAATACACTGGGGTCCAGGACGTCTTGCAGCAGGCCAATTTAGAAGATCTTACACGGCCATGGCTCGTCTTGCTGACGTTCAGCGGCGACACCACTTGCCCATCAGACGTCTGATTTGTGAATGCCTGATGCACTGGAACTCCACCTTGTATATTCTTGATAGGCTGCTCCAGCAGAAGCATGCAGTTAACGACTGCCTGTACGAACTCTGCAGCAGGACAGGTTCTGAGGAGCTTGTTTTTTTGTTACCGCGCCAATGGCTGCTCATGCGAGACGCATGCAGACTTCTGCGGCCATTTGATGAGATCACCAAACTGGTCAGTCACAGCCAGGACGCCATCAGTGACATCGTACCTTACGCCTTCTTTCTGGAGCGTGCATTGCGTTGTGTCATTGATCAAGCCATCGAGGAGCAGGAGCATGAAGATGAGGAAGTCGCAATGCTGGATGAATTCCCAGAGGGGGCTACTCTATCTGAGACAAGTCAGCAGGAGTCTGAAGAGGAGTCAGAGAAGGATGGTGCCGGGGCGGAGGAGGAGGAGGAGCAAGAAGAGCATGCTTTAAACTTTTCTGGGATCCCTGGTGTTGTCCATGGCTGGGGGGAGGAGACCGAGGACGACATTATCCTGGACGATGAGCAGGAGCAGGGCCATTCGACCACTTCCAATTTAGTGCAAATGGGGGCCTTCATGCTCCAGTGTTTGAAAAGGGACCCCCGTATAAAAAGCATAAAGGGCAAGGACCAATACTGGGTGGCAACGTACTTAAACCCCCGTTACAAACACAAAATGGCGAACATGTTAACAGAATAACAGAAGGCTGTCAGAATGCAGCACTTCCAGGCCTTGCTTCCAGAAATGCTGCATTCTGTTTTTGCGGGCGCTGGCAGAGGAATTTCCACTCACAGAGAAACAGTTGTGGGTACCAATCCAACAGCGCATGCAAGAAGAGCGCGGTTTGAAGATGTGTTGGTCACTTCGGATATGAGATCATTCTTGCAGCCAACCCATCGACAGCCGCCCTCTGGTTCCAGCCTCAGGGAACGCCTAGACTGACAGGTGTCGGACTACATCGGGTTAACGGCCGATGTAGACGATATGAGAAGCAAGGAACCCCTGGACTACTGGGTGTGCAGGCTTGACCTGTGGCCAGAGCTGGCACAATTCGCCATGGAACCGTTGGCTTGCCCCTTGTCCAGTGTCCTGTCAGAAAGGACGTTCAGCGCAGCAGGGGGGATCGTGACCGATAAGTGCACTTGCCTAGCTCACGACAGTGTGGACTACCTTACATTTTTAAAAATGAATGAGGCATGTATCTCGAAGGAATTCAACACCTGTGATGACCATGTTTAATTGAATTTCCTCATGCCAGCCCACACATATCCTACAACACCAAGAACAAAGAATTCAACTCCTGTGACGAACACGTGTTTCAATTATTATCTTTAGGGTTTTTTTCAAGAGGGGGGATTTCGTTAGCCATGTTTTTTTATTTATATTTTTAGTTCTTTTAAACATATGTATTTCACCTGTATTTGTACTGGCCTGCAGTAAAATTGATTTCCATTGACCGTCTAATATACCTCCAGCCACATAATCACTTGATCTTTTCTGTACGTTGAATGCATAATGCCTGTAATACACTGGCCTGCTGTAAAATTGATATCCAATGAACGTGTAATCTACCTCCAGCCAAATACTTACTTGTTCTTTTCTGTCCGCTGAATGCATAATTTTTGGGGCCTGTAGTCCACTGGCCTGCTATAAAATTGATATCCAATGACCGTGTAATTTACCTCCAGCCACATACTTACTTGTTCTTTTCTGTCTAGTGAATGAATAATTTTTGGGGCCTGTAGTCCACTGGCCTGCTGTAAAATTGATATCCAATGACCGTGTAATCTACCTCCAGCCACATACTTACTTGTTTTTTTCTGTATGATGAATGCATAATTTCTGGGGCCTGTAGTCCACTGGCCTGCTGTAAAATTATTATCCAATGACCGTGTAATCTACCTTCAGCCACATACTTACTTGTTCTTTTCTGTATGATGAATGCATAATTTCTGGGGCCTGTAGTCCACTGGCCTGCTGTAAAATTGTTATCCAATGACCGTGTAATCTACCTTCAGCCACATACTTACTTGTTTTTTTCTGTATGATGAATGCATAATTTCTGGGGCCTGTAGTCCACTGGCCTGCTGTAAAATTGTTATCCAATGACCGTGTAATCTACCTTCAGCCACATACTTACTTGTTATTTTCTGTACGGTGAATGAATAATTGTTGGGGCCTCGGAGGAATTCAACACCAGTGACGACCACGTGTTATTGAATTTCAACTATTATTATTAGGGGGTTTTTCAGGGGGGATTTCGTTTAGCCATGTTTTTAATCCAATTTTATATTTTTAGTTCTTTTACACTTAGGTATTTGACCTGTATTTGAACTGGCCTGCAGTAAAATTGATATCCATTGACCGTGTAATATTCCTCCGGCCACATAATCACTTGATCTTTTCTGTCCGGTGAATGCCTAATGTTTGGGGCCTGTAGTCCAGTGGCCTACAGTAAAATTTGTATCCATTCACTGCATAATGTACCTCGAGCCACATAATCAGAATTTCTTTTATGTCAGATGAAT
This sequence comes from Bufo bufo, assembly GCF_905171765.1. Lineage (NCBI taxonomy): Eukaryota > Metazoa > Chordata > Amphibia > Anura > Bufonidae > Bufo > Bufo bufo. The sequence goes on from NC_053391.1 coordinate 228,977,355, forward strand.
GCCTAATTTTTAAGGCTCGTACTCCCGTGGCCTAAAATAAAAATTTTCTAGGATCCAACAGGGCACATTTCAGAGAATTTCCCTTTAAGACGCATAAAAATGTCCCCTGATTAAGATAAATATTTTTAGTTGGAATTTTTTTTATTGATCCCCCTCTAGTATGTCACTGTCCATGTTGTGGGACTATTTGTGCACTTCTACTAAGTATTTGGTGGCTGCAAATATGAGCTGAAGGTTATTAAGGTTCGCCTGCCATTAAAGTGAATGGGACCCGCCGCAAACTTGCGATTCGCGAATATTTGATCACTTTTGTGCGATCGCGTTCGCGAACCGTCCCGGCCGATGTTCATCCATCACTAATGGAGATGCATTGTATGCCATTACATGCATTCAGCTCATCAGCCATGGTTCCTTCAGGCCCCATTCACACGTCCGCAATTCTGTTCCGCATTTTGCGGAACGGAATTGCGGACACATTCATTTCTATGGGGCCGCATAATGTGCTGCCCGGATACGGAATTGCGGATCCACACTTCCGGGTCCGCAATTCCGTTCCCGAAAAAAATAGAACATGTCCTATTCTTGTCCGCAATTGCGGACAAGAATAGGCATATTCTATTAGTGCCGGCAATGTGCGATCCGCAAAATGCAGAACGCACATTGCCGCTGTCCATGTTTTGCGGATCCGCGGATTCGTGGATCCGCAAAACACACACGGATGTGTGAATGGACCCTTAGTGTTATAGGTAAGGTCTGGCTTTAGTCCCCTGCAGGCGAAACCTAGGCCCCACCCATAAGTTGGGTTTTATCTCTAGGTGTTCTGTGTTCTGTCTCTAGGTGTTCTGTCTAATGCTTCCAGAGCACATTTATGTGCCATGCTGCACTCGCCTAAGTTAATGAGTTGACATTAGCTAAAGACATGGACAGTCTACAGTGATGTCGCAGACTGGTGCCTCATCTCATGTAATATTAAAAGGCAATTTAAATGTGGAATGTGAAGTTCTGCCACCATTCGGTAGTGTTGCTGCTATTCCAGATGTTGCCTTAGCAGATTAATAAGAAATGTCTTTGCAGCTGCACTTGGGGAATCAAGAAATAAAAGGCCTCTAGAACCACTTTCAGTAAGTTCAAGTGGCATATGATATGTCAGCTTCTGATCTGGGGCAATTTCCAGCTGATCCTCTTTCAAAAAAGTTCATCCAACAGCTATATATTGTCATAGTTTGTTTTTATTGCAAAGGATCTAATTAAAGAGGCAGATTACTTGGAAGTTGCTGTCCCTCTTAGGCTGCGTTCACACGGGCGAGTATTCAGCGCGGGTGCAATGCGGTAGGTGAACGTATTGCACCCGCACTGAATCCCGACCCATTCATTTCAATGGGGCTGTTCAGATGAGCGGTGATTTTCACGCATCACTTGTGCGTTGCGTGAAAATCGCAGCATGCTCTATATTCTGCGTTTTTCACACAACGCAGGCCCCATAGAAGTGAATGGGGTTGTGTGAAAATCGCAAGCATCCGCAAGCAAGTGCGGATGCGGTGCGATTTTCACGCATGGTTGCTAGGTGACAGTCTATTCACTATATTATTTTCCCTTATAACATGGTTATAAGGGAAAATAATAGCATTCTGAAAACAGAATGCTTAGTAGGTGATCAATTGAGGGTTAAAAAAAATTAAAAAAATTAACTCACCTTCTCCTCTTGTTCGCGTAGGTCCCGGTGTCTTCTTTACTTCTTTAAAGATGAGCTATGGGCTAAAGGACCTGTGGTGATGTCAGATCACATGCTCCAATCACATGGTCCATCACCACGGTTATAACCATGTTATAAGGGAAAATAATAACATCTACACAACACCGATCCCAAGCCCGAACTTCTGTGAAGAAGTTTGGGTCTGGGTACCGCAGTCGGTTTTTTATTACGCGCGTGCAAAACACATTGCACCCGCGTGATAAAAACTGAACATCGGAACGCAATCGCAGTCAAAACTGACTGCAATTGCATTCCTACTCGCGCGGGTTTGCCGCAATACACCGGGACGCATCCGGACCTAATCCGGACACGCTCGTGTGAACCCAGCCTTAAGGAGTTAATACTAAAAACTTTAATATGCACCCAAAAAGCATAAGATGCAATAGGGAATAATTTATCTAAACTGATGTAAAATAAAAATGGCGCAGTTGCCCACAGCAACCAATCAGATTTCACCTCTCATCTTTCAAAGGTCCCTTTGAAAATTTAAATAATAATCTCATCTAGGATTATCTAGTAAAGTGAACTTAGTGCTACTCACAGATAAAAACATGAAAAATAAAGACTGCGCCAAAGAACATTTTTACACCCTGGTGGGGCTCACAATCTAGATTTCATATTAATCTTTGGAGTGTGAGAGAAAACTGGAGTACCAAGAGGAAACCCACTCAAACACGAGGAGAACATATTCCATGGAGATGTTTTGATCTTGGTTGGTTTTGTATGCACACAAGCCTGATAACAGAGAACAACAATTGTGTGATTGAGAAAACTATGCAATAAAAATATAACCTGACTTTGAGTGATAGAATAATAATGAGGAATTAACTGTGCACTCACATGCAGGTGAGGCATATTGCTGATCCAATATGGTTGGTTGCCTATAAGAAGATATTTGAAGGAAGATGGAGACATTGTAATTGTGGGTGGAGATATTGTCTTCCTAACACTCCTACCGTGACCTGGTGCATTCCACCTTCCAGGACACCTGATTTATCTATGTGTCAAAAATAAGGTCAGACATTTGAATGTCTATAAAGGACAGACATACATTCAAGTACATAGTATATAGTAGATTAATTTTGAACAAGTAACTAACTTATGAACTAGATTTTTAGTATCCTTATATTTTCTGTATTATGATGTTTGCCACCAAGTAGTCTCAAGATAAAATCATGTAACATAATTTGAGTTTATGTCTTTGACCTCCCAGTAGATGGACATGCTTGGGTTATCCTCATCATCTCTAATCATTGGTTGTTCAGTATCATGGTGGCCCTTAACCTTAAACAATCACAAAGGTGAAAATGTCATGCTGTCATAAATATCTCACATGCTATGTTTGTGTTGCTTGACAGAATATCAAGAGAATTACCACCTGTGAAGTTAGTTAGCTTTTGTTGCCAGGGTAAGTAGCTATTGGGAGGCCCCCCCCCCCCCCATGTCTATGACACATGTAGGAACATGGTTCTGCAAGTTAAATTTCCTCCAGAAAGATGAAACGGCCTCACTAGTGCCACCTTTTGAAAATCGGTATGGTACTGTTAAAGGGAAATATTAATTATTGATATTTTGGGTAATCTCAATAATTAATATTCATAAATAGGCGTGAGTCGCCTAGTGCTGACTCCGCCTATTTATACCTTAAATAATAATTACCTCTATTACCTCACTTTACACTGAACTACGTGCAAATTACTACTACGATATACTACGGCGGAGACTATAAAAGACTATACACTGTATTATGAATTTATTAACACAAAAACAAGTTTACAGTCTACTAATACGCTATATCTATATATATATCTATATATCAATGGTTAGAAATATATATACATATAGACGCACACACCACAGTACAGTAATAGCACTACAATAAACACAATACAAACCTAACTACACTACACAATACACAGTACAATATACAATTCCACCCCACAAACTAACTATACATTACCACTTACACACATATAAATACCAGCAACCCACCCACCTGGCTACACACTGTCGCTATGGGGTGCAACAGGTTAACGCAATTGTGGCACCTCAAGGGTTAACATACATGCAGGCCAGGGAACACAATGAAGGCCAGGGGTGGGAGTAGTCCTGCAAGGGTTAATGCAGGGTTGGAGAGGTAAATACAGGGTTAATACAGCCCAGCAAGGGAGGTGATCAGCTCAGCAAGGGTTAATGCTGGCAGGGAAGCAGGGGTTAATGCTGGGGCTGCACACAGGGAATGCAGGGAAAGGGGTATTCAGGGCAGCGGTATGGGGCAGTTCAGGGGTTAAAGGGATCAGGGGTTATTCGTTGGTGGTATAGGGGTTACTCAGCCATCCAGGGTCCTTCCATGGGGGGCTGGGGCGCTCCTCTCCTGAGCGCTGCCTGCGCTCTCCTGGCCGGTCGGGTCCCCTCCTTCTTTCTCCCTTGAGTGCTGCCTGCACTCTGCTCCTCTGAGTGCTGGCCGCGCTCTCCTACTGGCGCTGCTGGGGGGTCCGACTTCTCTCTTGAGCACAGTGCCGCTGGGGTATTAAAACCCTGCGGTGCTCGCTCCCATTTTGCGCACTGCAGGCATGCGCACTCATGCCTGCTGCCAGGTCCACGTGGGCTGGTGCAGTGATATGACGACACCGCACCAGCCCACGCATCCTGGTGCACGCTCCCAGGCGAGGGGATCCTTTGATCCTCCCACCTGTGGAGATATTGCATACCCCCAGCGCTGTTATTATAGTGCCGGACGTACGTGGCATACAGGGGCAGGGAAGCTCTTTGTTCTCCTATCCCTGTTATGCATAACATCTCCAGCGCTGCGGGAGATGTTATCAAAGGGCAGAGGATCTCAATTTATCCTCTGTCCTTTGAAGTGGCCGAAACTGAACATAATTGTACAGTTGTCGGCCTCTTCTCAGCTGGGGGGGGGGGGCACCCGGAACTGGGGGGAATATGCTGGCCGCATAAAAAATATATATCTATATAGATGCTTGGGGCACATCCATATACATATATATACCCAATATAAACCTGGGGCATATTATATAAATATATACAGTACAGACCAAAAGTTTGGACACACCTTCTCATTCAAAGAGTTTTCTTTATTTTCATGACTATGAAAATTGTAGATTCACACTGAAGGCATCAAAACTATGAATTAACACATGTGAAATTATATACATAACAAAAAAGTGTGAAACAACTGAAAATATGTCATATTCTAGGTTCTTCAAAGTAGCCACCTTTTGCTTGATTACTGCTTTGCACACTCTTGGCATTCTCTTGATGAGCTTCAAGAGGTAGTCCCCTGAAATGGGTTTGACTTCACAGGTGTGCCCTGTCAGGTTTAATAAGTGGGATTTCTTGCCTTATAAATGGGTTGGGACCATCAGTTGCGTTGAGGAGAAGTCAGGTGGATACACAGCTGATAGTCCTACTGAATAGATTGTTAGAATTTGTATTATGGCAAGAAAAAAGCAGCTAAGTAAAGAAAAACGAGTGGCCATCATTACTTTAAGAAATGAAGGTCAGTCAGTCAGCCGAAAAATTGGGAAAACTTTGAAAGTAAGGGCTATTTGACCATGAAGGAGAGTGATGGGGTGCTGCGCCAGATGACCTGGCCTCCACAGTCACCGGACCTGAACCCAATCGAGATGGTTTGGGGTGAGCTGGACCGCAGAGTGCAGGCAAAAGGGCCAACAAGTGCTAAGCATCTCTGGGAACTCCTTCAAGACTGTTGGAAGACCATTTTAGGTGACTACCTCTAGAAGCTCATCAAGAGAATGCCAAGAGTGTGCAAAGCAGTAATCAAAGCAAAAGGTGGCTACTTTGAAGAACCTAGAATATGACATATTTTCAGTTGTTTCACACTTGTTTGTTATTTATATAATTCCACATGTGTTAATTCATAGTTTTGATGCCTTCATAGTCATGAAAATAAAGAAAACTCTTTGAATGAGAAGGTGTGTCCAAACTTTTGGTCTGTACTGTATATGTATATATTAAAAGACATATATACATATATTTGCATAATACTCCTTCCCTCTACAATCCACCTGTTGTCGAGAAACGCGACAATAAAGCTTGAGGGAAGGGTTGGGATATATTTGTCCCCTCAACCTTACTCTTGGTGACAGTTCAGGAAGGACTGAAGTATAATCCGGCCCTTAGGTACCTAGACATCGCCCATCGCTTCTGACACCTCTAACCTGCCCTTCACTGTAACCAGACATCTCCATCCACAGAAAACACCGTCCTCTCTCTGGAATGGAACTTTCTTGGCATCTTTCGTTACGATCTTCAGGTAACAACCACTCCCAATTTACTCTGGAATGGCTTCACCCTCGAACTCTCTAGGTCAATCCACGCAGCAACCGTGGGCTGGTCTTCTTTCTTTCTGTCAGTAACGATTTTCAGGTGTCAGCCACTCCCAATGACTCTGGAATGGCCTCACCCTCACAGTCTCTAAGCTTTGTGTCAGTGCCGATCTTCAGGTGTCAGACGCTCCCAATGTACTCTGGTACCCTCACAGTCTCTTCCTGGGGAACGGTCAACCATGGGCTGGCTTCTCTTCAGCATAGCATGACTTCCATCCGACACTTCTCCTTTCAACTTGATTGAAGAATCAGTCGTTGAGGAGGTTCTCCCGTGGATAGATAGATATGTAGGTCTTTACAAGGCAGGTCAGAATTTCTGGTAAGAGGTGATGTCAGGGTACCTAAATTCTAACTGCGGGAAAGAACACCACACTGACTGACATTCAGTCCATCCCTTACAAACTTCACTGTTCTTGGGGTTAAGGTTGCAAATAACTGGGGATCTATACTCTTCCCCATTCACACAAAAACAGGTCACATCCCTCCCCCTCCCAACACCGCCAAATTAAATTTAGTGTGTGTACCCATAGAGACTCATGCAACCTGGCATATCTCTCTATACCTCCAGGAACTGGGGGGAATATGATGGCCGCATTATGAATATATAATATATATATCTATATAGATGCTTGGGGCACATCCATATACATATATATACCCAATATAAACCTGGGGCATATTATATAAATAAATGGGGAATATATATATATATATATATATACCCAGACATACCTGTGGCAATGCATGGCCACAACCTGGGGGAATACAAATCTATCCCCACATATACTGGCCACACAGGGCCAACATATATATGTATATATTAAATGACATATATACATATATTTGCATAATGCTCCTTCCCTCTACAGGTACCATGTTAGTCAATCTGAAACCCATTCAAGAGCTTTGAAACATTACTAGGGATGACAGTCAAACCAGAGTTTCCTCCAAATGTGCTGTCTTTAGTTTGACTAAAATACCTAGTCATGTTTCAAAAGATTTGAATGGTTTGACTTTCATTCATCAGGTAACTACAGTACAGTACCTTGAATTGGTGGAACTATCAAAACAGCTCCTTCTGGAGGAGATATCATGTACATATACATTGTCTGTAAGCTCCCCACACCAGCTGAAGCAGTATACAAGGAGAAGCAGTATACCTTCCCCACACCCCATGAGACATAGTTTAAAGGTCATCATTAGTCTTGAGCAAATCGAAGTTAACGAAGTGGACTTCGATCCGAATTTCAGTAAAAATTCAATTAGTCCCAAAGCCAAATCACAAATCAATTTTTCCCGAAATGGCGGTAAAAAAACAAAAAAATACGTACTCACCTCATCCATTTGCTTGCGGAGAGGCTGTCACAGCCATCTCGATTGAAGAAAACGCTCCAAATATCATGCATGCTGACATGTGACGTCACCAGGTCATTGCACTGGCTGGGCGAGGTGACGTCATCAGCCCGGCCAGTGTGATGATCTGATGACATCATCACTTAAGTGTGCGTGAGATTTGGCACGTTTTCTTCAATCAAGATGGCTGTGATGGCCTCTCCGTGAGCAAACAGAGGTGAGTATGTATTTATTTATTTTTTTACCCCTGATTTAATGTGACTATCAGATGTCATGATCAGCTTTGAAAGCGGCATATGAGGGGTTTAATGACAGGGGGCAGTGTGATCATCATTCCCCGATGTTGCACCCGCTACTTACAATGGAATGCAGTTCGTGATGAAGTAATTTTTAACATATCAATTTCTTTAGAACTTCGCTTATCTCTAGTCATCATGCAATGGCTTAAAAAAAATATATATGGATACTGTAAACAGTACAAAATCAAACAGTATAAATTCATTATGAAAAAATGAGCACAAAGGATTTAGTATCCATTTAGGTTGCTTCACAAACTCCAGATTTGATGCAGTTTTTGCATGCATGTTTATTACTAAATCCAAAGGAGAACAAAAAAGTCAGAAAGAAAGCAAGAAGTGAAACATATTTCTTTGATTGTATGATCATTGAGGCATTTAAAATGAGTTTGCCCTGACTAAGGGTGTTATATACATCCGAAACCTGTCACAGGAGGTGCATTTTTTTGTGCACTATGTGTTTGGCGTACCTGGATTTCATACCTCCCAACTTTTGAAAATCGCAAAGACGGACAATATATGCTTGCACGCATTGTAGCAATTTTTTTTCATACTAGGCCACGCCTCTAACTCCACCCAAAGCATAATTACTGACCCCCGTCAAAACTGCAGCAGCTGGGGATTGGTTAGAGGAGTGTAAGTTCCTTTATTTTTACAGCATGTGGAGCCCCTGGAACAATTTATTTTCTTGTACTTCAATATCCATTTAAATATTAGCTCATAAATCATCAGATTATAGATATTTTAAGGTAGAAATTGCACAAAATAATGGAGGTATGGTCTAATATACTGGTAGAAAAGATACAGATAGTTTAATAAGGAGCAATTTAGTAAATTTATTAATGCACATTTATGCATTCATTCCCCAGGTCATAAAGAGGGACATTTAAGGATCAAAGAGGAAGAGACGGACTTGGGTAAAAAAGAGGGACTGTCCCCCCAAAAGAGAAACACTTGGGAGGCATGGGATTTTATGAATATTCTTCAATAAAGGATGCCATTGTTTCATCCAGTGGCTGGAATGAACTTTTGCCATGCTTTTTAGTGCCCTGTACCTCTGCATTGGAGCTGTCCGTGATTATTTCTTTGCCTTTGAAGTGAGTAGGTATATAAAGATCAATACCTTTCATATCCAAGCTAATAGTTAATATTTCAATCACACACACATATCTTTATCTCCTTCATTGATTAATTAGATGGTTACATAAAAACATAAAAAATACTTGCGAAACCCGAAGTACTTATGTTTTAAGATATATTACCAGTGGTACCTTTCTTTCACTATATGCATTTCAGTGTGCAGACACTGTTATGTACATCAGTAGTGTTGATCACAAATATTCTAATCGCTAATTTTTATCGTGAATATCAACACTTTGAGAATTTGCTAAGATGTAGAATATAGTAGATTTTTTTCATCAGTAACCTCCCTTTTTGCTTGTGGGCCAATGAGAAGGCTGCAAAATCTTTGTCTGAGCTTAGCACCATCCCTGGCAACCAATAGGAGAGTTGCCTACCCCTTTACTATATAAGAAACCCCCCAGCAGCATTTTCTGCAGTTTTTTTTGCAGTTCTGAGAGAGAGAGAGCAGTGACATTGCTGTGCTCTGTGCTTTCATCTGGATTCTATTCCTTATCCAATTACATTAGATAGATAGATAGATAGATAGATAGATAGATAGATAGATAGATAGATAGATAGATAGATAGATAGATAGAATATGAAAAAATGAGGATGCAGCACTCTGTCAATGGCGGGTGCAAGGTCAGGCCAGTGTGGATCAGCACCGAGATCCAATGTAGTATACAGACAAAAGGAAGGCCAGCAGCACACCAAGGTTTTCAACAAAATGTGAAGTTTATTCCTCCAGAGTCAGCAGCGACGTTTCAACAGCTTGTTGCTGTCTTTCTCAAGCTATGTGCATATGTGTTGCAGACATACAATTTAAAGGTGCATCAATTACACAATTCAATTTACATCAATTAATCCATGTACAAGAAAATTCATATAATACGTGATTCCTTATATTTAGCAAAATACATACATTATACCACAGTGTTGCAAAATACAGTGCATACATTCAATATACAAAATGATTCATACTGTGCATAATATGGGGCAAAAACCCTAAATACCCTTCATTAGTGCAGGTGTGTTGTCCCTGATCACCAGGTTAAAAATCACGATCAGCTGGTGCGCCATGTCGCGCCGGCCCCACCGTCCCGGCGGCGTCCCCGTTCCCTCTATGCGCATGCGTCAGAGACACAAGTCTCGCGACGCTACGTGCGCAGAGAGACAAACCCTGAACCACAACCAAGATGGCCAAACTTGTCCTCCGGCCGATGTGCGCATGTCCATGTGTAAGTAACGGCCTCCCATAGATGGTCACATGGGACAAATCACATGATCGGGAAACCAGGTAAATAACCTTGCATAAAGAATTTATCAATGAGAATCCAGGTCAAGACTGCTGTGCATCCTCGATCCCACAAAAGCAAATGTGGGAATCCAGGACCCAGCGTCCTATCAACCTAGTAACTGGCCAAAGTAATACCCTCACATGCGCACACTGGGGGGGTCAGGCAACTAGTGACAGCGACTGTCCGCTGCGACGAACCACTCACTGTCAATCTAAGGCAATGGCGACGTAACAAGGGTCCCCCTGTAAACTGTCGCCCACCTAACAGGTGGCCGCTACCCCCCAGGAAGTATAAGCGCACAGGGTGTAGATGCCAGCGCAAAATTAATAAAGTATGGAAGAACATAACATAATATAAAGGGAACCACATGGAAATGTCTGGGTAAAACGCCGAACTACCATGGATCATGTATCACAGCTGCACCGGCATGACAGTCAGGTCACCCCGCCCGTGGGTAAGGTCGTGAGAACAGTGGATAACCACCCGGGTAAGCGATGTCTCCCCCGCTGCACAGCGCACCAGTCTTGATCATGATCAGTGTATAAATCTAAAAACAAAGAGAGATTTTTTACAAAAAAATCAAAGCAGATGTATAACTTGGTTGTTATTGACACATATACATTTATCCCACAGAGGAGGGTGAGGACCCATGCATGGCACAAGAGGGACAACACTAGTCAACCCTGAAATCGACATTCAGCCCATTGGGCCTCAAGGTATTTAGGGTGAATATCCAGAATAGCTCTCGCTTTTTAAGGAGGGCTTGTCTATCCCCCCCACGCCTTCCCAATTCTATCTGTTCCAATACACGGAACCTTAGGTCATTCTGTGTGTGTCCTGCATCTTTGAAATGTTTAGACACCGGTAAATCCATCTTTTCCTTTCTGATGGAATATCGGTGTTGATTTAACCGTGTCTTCAAGTCCCACGTGGTCTCCCCAACGTACCACTTCCCACAAGGGCAGGTCAGTTGGTAGACCACGTAGGACGAGTCACATGTCAAGTATTGGTTGATTTTGACCAATTTATTAGTGGCCGGATTGAGGAACGTATTCCCTTTGATCATGAGGTTACAATTGATGCAGTGATAGCAGGGGTAGCAGCCAGTCCGTGTGGAGCCACACATAGTTCTCACACTGGTCCTGGCACTACCCACATCCGACTTTACCAACCTGTCTCCCAAATTGCGTCCTCTCCGGTAGGAATAAACTTCACATTTTGTTGAAAACCTTGGTGTGCTGCTGGCCTTCCTTTTGTCTAGATAGATAGATAGATAGATAGATAGATAATACAGATAGTGGGAGATAGTCAGTGTAGGTTAGATAGTGATATAGTGTAGAAGATGATAGGTTCTGCTGTCCATACATACATGCTACAGACATAGTGCTGTATGTATGTATTTCTGCTACATACATTAATACATACACATAGTGCTGTGATGTCACAAGTTCACAACAATACTTAGTGCACCAAGCAGTAATATCTACTCCAGGGATCAGCAACCTCCGGCACTCCAGGTGTTGTGAAACTACATCTCCCATCATGCACACTTGCTTGACTGTTCTCTGAACTCCCACAGAAGTGAAAGGAGCATGCTGGGAGTTGTAGTTTCACAACAGCTGGAGTGCCGAAGGTTGCTGATCCCTGATCTACTCAGACCTGATAAAATGTGAAGTTGCATGTATTGCGGCAAAAATATGTGCATCATTAGTGTTGATTTGATTTGCCCAATCGCAAAAATAATGACGAGATCGTGAATTCTAGAATTCGTGAATTCATTGGAAATATTATGAGAAAAATTTGCAAAATATCGAGAAATCTAAGATTGTCTATGCCGCTCATCACTATACATTAGTTCAGAGCTCCAGCATAATCCAGGCAGCATGCAAGACATTAGTGATGAGCGGCAAGGGTCATATTCAAATTTGCTATATTTTCCAAATATTTTGTAGAATATTCATCGAATATTCGCAAATTCGAATATTCGTTATATTCTGCATTCTTTTTTTTTTTTTACTCGAAAATCTGCAAGGTAATGATCGCGTAATATGCGAATATTTTGCGATCAATACAAGGCGCGTGTCACGACCGCTATCCCAGCAGCAGTCGTGTCGCACCAGACGGAGGGGAAAGGGGACCCTTATCTACGGATGGGAAATAGAATGGCCACCCCTGACTAACCCTAAGCTGGCACCTGTCTGCCCTGATAACCTAGACGGGGTGTGAACCCGTGCGGCGAGCAGTATGCCTAAACCCTCAGTCGCCCTAACAAGACTGGACTGGGGAAAGGCCGATGGGAGCGCTAGTCACCATCACTCACGTCTAGGAAAACAACAGGGGAAGACAGCAACAAACAAACAACAGCAGAGATAGACTTATCCAGTCACGAGCAGAGAAGGCGATCCCAAACACGACAGTCCACGCCGGACAAGACCTCCACAGCAACACCATCAAACGATCTCCTTCAAAGGTCAGAGTAGCACTGGAAGTAAGGACTATATCTGGCAATGACTGCAAGTGAAACTGAAACTAATATAGTATCTGGGAGTGGCAGACAGGACTCACCTGAGAAGGATGCCTACAAACTCCCAGTCAGGACAAAAAGGTTCACAAGGCAAAACCTGGATGACATACCCTGAACCACGGAGCAAACTCACAAGCTATCGTGAGTAGCAAGTCGCTGCGACCTTCTCCTCCCAGACCTGTCTGGATCAGTCACAGTCGTGACAGCGTGGGTCAAAAAATATTAGTGCTATATATTAGTTTTTTTGTATATTCGTCAAGGACAAATATTCTAAAAAACAAATATATAGCACTAGATTGAATATAGTGCTATATATTAGTTTTTTAGAATATTCGTCAAATTTTTTTTCCATCTGAAGTCATGATTCCTCCCTGCTTAAGTTGATTGTAGGCTAATGACTCATTGGCCCACAAGCAAGAAGCAGGGAGGAATCATGTGTTCAGATGGAAAAATGACGAAAATCGAATATATAGCACTATATTCAAAATATTCACAAATTCTCGAAGTTGCAATATATTCGCGATAAACATTCGTAATTAGAATATTCGCACTCAACAGTGCAAAATATGCAACATTTTGGGGTGTCATATTGATAGGTAGAGAAAATCTAAATCGCACATCCTCATTCCTATACTTCTGATATGACAACTGTTTTACAATTTTCAGCATTTCTTTTGATAAAACATAGCTATACAGCACTATTATCAATCATTTGCTGTGCACTATAAATAGGCATTAGTATACAGTTTGATCAAAGAGCATAGGCCCACTTACCGCGACAAGGTTGCCTCTATTTAAGTGGGAACCTACTCAAACCATGGCGCGGCGCTGCGCGGCGACCACCACGCCTCCACACCGCTCCAGCAGGCAATGGGATTTAGCAGCCGCACAGCGGCCCCACTGTACAGTGAGGCCACCTGGGCCCCGGGTCCCATCACTCCACCAGCACGGCACAGAAGCAGCGACGGCCACCGTCCAGCGCCGCATGTGAACTGGTGCAGAGAGCTCACCTGTTCATAGCCTCTCAGGAACTCCAACTGAGATTTGGTAGGAATTTATAAACCCTTTGCAGACTTCTGCTAATTAAAAGCTCCTGAGTCAAATGGGGAGGAGTGCTGATCCAGAGGGGGGAAAAGAGAAGTCTATACAATGTATTTAATATGTGAGAGAGAATCTAAATCGCACATCCTCATTCCTATACTTCTGATATGACAACTGTTTACAATTTTCAGCATTTCTTTTGATAAAACATGGCTATACAGCACTATTATCAATCATTTGCTGTCATGCCCCCTCTCTCAAGCACTGAAATGTTGTGTGTATTGGATGCGGCCCGGCATCAGTGGATTATGCTTTAACGCGGAACTAAATTGTGAATTCAAAGTAGTGTAGTCAGATAGACATACTGTATGAAAACCTAAGAACATATCTTTTTATTCTGTTATGTTTGAATAGGAAACTAGTGTTATGTGCAAGAGCCGTGGAAGCTCTGTAGGTATTCTGAATAGTGTTGTGATCACTATTGGTTATTTTTGGTTTTCAGTATATGAAGATACCTGTTATTTCTAACATGATAGCTGCAATTTTTCACATTAAATTGTTTTAAGAACAAACTTAACTTTACAGTTCTAGATGGGAAATATTGTGTTGCATGCTTCTCTAAGAGAGTCTGTAACATGACTTATAGCTTAGATACTCTGGCAACAACAGCAAAATGTCCTTGATACAGAATTTTTTATGTTGGCAAAAGAAACCTGGATTTGAAAGAGCTTACACTGGCATGTTATAAACATTTTAAGGCTTACACCTTTTTATCTAACATTCCTGGGAGGTCAGATGCAATAGCCAGATGTTTTTGAACACATGGGCTTTTAAGAGTTCAAGGGTCGAATACTTGACCCTAATCAATCACAAAAGTAATTTGGGAATTTAAATTTTATAGCTGCAATAGAAAGTGTTTCCTTCTTCCTAAAAGTATATTTTAAGACTCTTCCAAAATGCTTATATATACCTTATCAACTTCACATTCAATATCAACTTTTTTGGGACCATTTTCACTGCAATTTTGTTTGGTTGTCTCAAAGAGTTTTAGATACATATCAAAAGTTTTTATTAATGGGAGTCTGGATGCTGGGACCCTGACTAATCTCTAAAACTAGAGGAGAAAAGTGCCCATACATTGCACTCTCTCTTCTTTGTTTCTCAGACAAGCTCCATAGAAGTCTATGGGCCCATCTTGATTCCATCCTTAGCAGCGAGGAGTGAGAGAGTACGATATGTGGGGAACTCAAACCTGCACCAATCAAAACTTTTCTTTTTTTCCCCCTACATTGTAGATTCATATTGAAGACATGAAAAATGATGGAGGAACACATGTGGAATAAGTAATAAACAAAAAAGAGTTTCATGTTTTACTGCATATTTTAGATTCTTCAAAGGGGCTCGCCTTTGCTTTGATGACAGCTTTGCACAATCATCCAGTTTTAATAGTTAAGAGTTCCTTTCAAGATTCTCCATATGACAAAGAAATTGCCACTAATATTGAAAAATGAGAGATCATACATGCCATGATGCACTTGTAAGTCAGTTAGTGAAATATCCTTTCGGACTGACATTTAGAAAACATGTCTTGGTAACTGTCAAAAGAATGCTAGCAAAAAGATATTGTACCTAAATGTAGATGGAACAACATAAAATTAAATTGGGCATCTAATCACAACTCACAGCCTTGAATTAAAGCTATTGAAACTTCTGTACATCTCCATACTGTACATAGACGGATGGATATTGGGACCAAAGAGATGTGGTGACACGCTAGAGGACCTAATAGATTCCTACAGCCAAGGAATTAATAAAGCCCTCAGCAACACATTGGGACTCTACTAGCTTTCCCATGTATACTTGTACACATAGTATTTTAAATGTTGCTTTGTTTTGCTGTATGCACGGCATGAAGAAATGTAGTTACTCCTTTAAAGGGGGTTTGTCACTTCAGCAAGTGGCATTTATCATGTAGACAAAGTTAATACAAGGCACTTACTAATGTATTGTGATTGTCCATATTGTCTACTTTGCTGGCTAGATTCATTTTTCCATCACATTATACACTGCTCGTTTCCATGGTTACGACCACCGTGCAATCCATCACTGGCACCGTTTTGGAATAAAACAGTCATGTTTTTCTAATCTAGGGCAACCCTGGTAAGGATATTTCTAAATGTATTTCATGCATAAATACAGTACAGTGATATATGTGCACTAGAGATGAGCTAATTTCTTCATTTTGGGTCTGATTTGCCAAATCTGCAAAAAAGAAATTGATGCATGTCTGACTCTGAATCCATTCTATTCAAATCAAAAGTGCTCCACTTGGCCTGCAAATTGTTGCATGACACTTTGTAGTCTCCTATGACTATTTTCTCTTGCCTTTCCCTTTTTTTAAATTTTTTGCTCTCTCACTCTCTCCTCTTTTAAGCTCTTTAAGACAATGACAGCAATAGTAAATAATGTCAGTGAAATATATAGCTATGAGTAAATGCATGGTTGATGATGTTAACAAACAGCTTGTTTAAAAATACACTGTGTAGTCACATTTGTCATGCTTTTTAAAATAAAATAAAAAGTTCCAAAAATTATCATGTTCTCAACAAGTGTTCAAAAAATGTGTTTATACACGCACCTTAGTGTCAGAAGAAGCAGTTGCTTGTTGTGAACAAGCATCCAAAAGTTATGCCTTAAGGAAGGCAGATACCTGTCGTTTATAAACTCAGAAGGGTTAATTATAAAAATAAACAGTGGCTTGTTCTGAGCAATTAAAAAAATGTTTTTGCTTTTATTTTGGAACATCAGCCATACAGTGTGGATGTGGAAAGGTAATAGTGGCATGTGGCCACAATAGTAAAGGCAGCAGTAGCAGTGCAGCATGGAATAGTAGTGTGACTGTGTAGAAGTAATGGTAGTGGCAGTAGGAGGAGTAGCAGCTACAATGGCAGCAGTAGATCAGAAGCAGCCATACAGTATAGATCCTGATGGTAGGCAGGCAGACAGCAGTGGCATGATTGGGCCACTGAAAAAAAGCTGCAGTCAGCAAGGGCAGAACTATTCATGGGCCTCAGCTGAAGTTGTGTAAAAATACTCACGTATGCATGACTCACTCATTTTGACAAAAGTGATGTTCACTTGAGAAGAACAACTTTGTTTGGGTGTGACAACATCTCCTGCTGTGCTGAAAACCCTCTCTAACAAAACACTGGAGACTGCACATGACAGTCCAGCAATAGCAAACTGAGCCAGTTTCAGACACTATTACAATCTGCCTACCCAGAAGTCCATAGGGTCAGGGAACAGGGTATGAGCCAAAGAAAGGCCACAGTCATTAAGAAAATTTGATAATTTTCTAAGTTTGCTAAATACAATTTGCATAAAGGTGTGGAACTGGACCACATTTGGAGAACAATGAGACAAATTTTACGGACAGCTAGCAAAAAGTGCGGATGCCGGAGAGAGGAAGAATATTTGGGTAAAGGCATGGAAGTGCCCTACATTAGGAATATGATGAGACAATTTTTATAGATGGCTATCCAGAGCTAGAAATCCCAGCTAAATTAAATTGTGGTGAAGGCACAGAAGTGTGTCAAACTTGAAGAACAACAAGACATGTTTTATGAATAGCTGACCAGGAATAAAAATGCTTGCTGAAATAAACTTGCGTGAAGGGGCAGAAATGCCCCACATTTGCAGAATAACAAGGCACATTTATAAACAGCAGGCCAGAGGTATCAACTCCTGCTAAATTAAATTGTGGTCAAGGTATAGAACTGCGCCACATTTACCAAACTTAAGTTGTAGGACCTCAACTGTACCACCAACAACTTGGTCAGATGGGAGTTCAGTTTGCACACAAGCTAATAGCTAGTCTTAAATAGCTTTATCATGGACACACATTCCATTATGGATGTCTCACAATGGAGTGGAGAAGGAAGAGGAGTATGGTGTAATAGAGCCCTGGTAGTTTTGTGTGCCAGCCTTGTGAAGAAAAACTGCCATATGGGAGATACTTGCACAGAAATTGTAGCAGCCAAACTTGGCCTAGGTCTGACATGTTTCAAGTATGAACTCACAGTATCAGCAGAATCATTGGTTCCTGAGCTAACCACAATAGAAGCAGATTTGACCCTGGTATTTTTGGGAGGCTTTGGCCATACATTGCCTCTACTCTTTATTCCCACCATGACCACCACCCTCCTCTGATGTGACCTCCTGCTCAGCCCCAATCCAGCTCCCAGGTCCAACACACAATCATCATCATAGTCTTCACCTTCCACACCACTTTTATAAGACTGGGATACATCATTATGGGTTCCTTGGCCCCTCTCCTGATTCCCTCCTCTGTACTTGCCCTAAGCAACACTGTCACCACAGGAAGCACTGCACCTACCTCCACCACTGTGCCACTACTGCTACAACTGCCACCACCAATAACATAGCTATGCATGGGATCCCCTGCCTCGACCTGAACCTTTCCCTCATAGCAGTCCAAACATGAGGTTTTGTTGCCTCTTCTTAGGTAAAAAGCCTCACTAGCTTCTAAAGCGTAAAGTTGGTATGGAGATGAACTATGGGGATGGCGCTGTAACCCATTGATTTGGTGCTTGCTAGATCTAAACAATGTGTTAAGTAAAACTTCATGGTATATTAATGCAATACAATGTATTAAATGAAGCTGATATATTGTTGCATTGAAAGGCTCTGAAATGCCCAATAACAAATTGAAACTGATTTGTTGGTAACATTAACATATTTATTTAGGCTGGCTGTTCATTTACAGAAAAAAATGAGGTTGGTGCAGGATTTTGGTGATTGCAGAATTTGCAGTTCATACATGAACTTTCCACTTGCCACCAGTATATGACCTCAGCATGAAACACGGAACTCTGAGTGACCAATCCTGATTTTCCTACATATTGATTCAATCTTCCAAACTAAATATGTCCCTAAGCTGCCCCTACAACACATAGATTGCTAGCTTGTCTTTGTAGTTGCTTTTTGCTAGACACATCTAAGCAGGGCCGGCCTTAGGTGTTCAGGCGCCCTGTGCGAGCTAACCTTGTGGCGCCCCCCCCCCAAAAAAAAAAAAAAAAACACTGCTTGTTGCTGGCATCATGGCATAGGCTGGCTGACTATCCAACCAAGTAGTTACCAGCCCACACACCCCAAAGGCCGGTGTAATGTTATACTTCCCTACTTCGTGAGATTTCCCTACCCTCGTCACTTCCAGTCGCACCGGACATGACGTGAGGAGGTGTGCAGCGCCGCGCAGGCGCACAACGACAGGTTAGGAAAGTTTCACAACAGAGTGCGCATGCGCCAGGAGCCTCACCAGCGGTTAGGGAAGGGAAAAATTACGTACGGGCCAGTGCTTTTTCCCTACCCTAACCGCTGGTGAGGCTCCCAGCGCATGCGCAGTGTCGGCCGGTGTCCAGCTGAGAACATCCATCCGATCACCGCACCTGTGCACTGGCCCATAATTTTTCCCTACCCTAACCGCCGGCGAGGCTCCCAGCGCATGCGCACTCTGCTGTGAAATTTCCCTAACCCATCGTTGTGCGCAGTGCGCCCCCCCAATATAATAAACATTGGCGCAGTGCGCCCCCCCCAATATAATAAACAGTGCGCCCCCCCAACACCCCAGTATAATAAACATTGGTGGCGCAGTGCGCCCCCCCAATATAATAAACATTGGTGGCGCAGTGCGCCCCCCCCAACACCCCAGTATAATAAACATTGGTGGCGCAGTGCGCCCCCCCAACACCCCAGTATAATAAACATTGGTGGCGCAGTGCGCCCCTCCCAACACCCCAGTATAATAAACATTGGTGGTGCAGTGCGCCCCCCCAACACCCCAGTATAATAAACATTGGTGGCGCAGTGCGCCCCCCCCAACACCCCAGTATAATAAACATTGGTGGTGCAGTGCGCCCCCCCAACACCCCAGTATAATAAACATTGGTGGCGCAGTGCGCCCCCCCCAACACCCCAGTATAATAAACATTGGTGGCGCAGTGCGCCCCCCCAATATAATAAACATTGGTGGCGCAGTGCGCCCCCCCTCAATATAATAAACATTGGTGGTGCAGTGGGCAGTGCCAATGAGGGTTAAAAAATAATTAACTCACCTCCTCCAATTGATCGTCTTCTGTTCTTTCTTCATGACCTGTCAAAGGACCTGTGGTGACATCACTGTGCTCATCACATGATCCATCACCATGGTAATGGGTCATGTGATGAGCTCAGTGACGTCACCACAGGTCCTGAAGAAAACAGGAGACCGGCAGCTATGCGATCAACTGGAGGAGGTGAGTTAATTTTTTTAAAATATTTTTTAACCCTCACTGGCACTTCCCACTGTGCCACCAATGTTTCTTATACTGGGGTGTTGGGGGGGGGAGGGGCCGCACTGTGCCACCGTTTCTTATACTGGGGTGTTGGGGGGGGGCCGCACTGTGCCACCGTTTCTTATACTGGGGTTTTGGGGGGGGGGGGGCCGCACTGTGCCACCGTTTCTTATACTGGGGTGTTGGGGGGGGGGGCGCACTGTGCCACCAACGTTTCTTATACAAATACAGGAGGCGGGTGCCGGAATCAAATAGCCGACACCCGACCTCTGTGACAGGGAGCTGCGATCAGCGGCAGTTAACCCCTCAGGTACCGCACCTAGATGGAGGGGGCGCCCCGAGGGAGAACACAAGTTCAGCCTCGCCTGCCGCATATTACATTGCGAGCTGTCGGCCGCCCAGCGCCCCTGTTACTATGGCGCCCTGTGCGGCCGCACAGCCCGCACACCCCAAAGGCCGGCCCTGCATCTAAGACACATTCTCTCGGATCACAATCTAAGCTCAGAATGGCATCTTTGGCACATGGCCAAGCCCAGAGACTGAAGAAGCTGCCCAAATCCTACCACGCTCATTGACTGACAGCCTCATAGTCTCAAACTCGGAGCCAATCAGGGCAAGTCCCCTCCCTCCCACATGACACAGATGTGATCCTCTGTCTTCATCCCTCCTGCCATTTTGCCTTCCAATTTTTACAGTAAAATGGCACTGTCACCATTAGAGATGGCCTTGCGGTTCGCCCGGCAGTCGTTTCGTGGCGAACTTTGCGTGTTCGCGATTCACCGAACATGCGAACATATGGATATATATGCGCCCGCCATATTATTTTACATTGTGAAGAACTTTGACCCATGACACATCCACCAGGTGGTACAGGACAGCCAATTGAGACATTTAGGCCTATTGCACACGGACGTTTTTTTTTTCCCGTTTACTGGCCGTTTTTTGCGTTCCGTATACGGTCCGTATACGGAACCATTCATTTCAATGGTTCCGCAAAAAAAAACGGAATGTACTCCGTATGCATTCCGTTTCCGTATTTCCGTTTTTCCGTTCCGTTTTAACATAGAACATGTCCTATTATTGCCCGCAAATCACAGTCCGTGGCTCCATTCAAGTCAATGGGTCCGCAAAAAAACGGAACACATACGGAAATGCATCCGTATGTCTTCCGTTTCCGTTCCGTTTTTTGCTGAACCATCTATTGAAAATGTTATGCCCAGCCCAATTTTATCTATGTAATTACTGTATACTGTATTTGCCATACGGAAAAACGGAACGGAAAAACGGAACAGAAACGGAAACACAACGGAAACAAAAAACGGAACAACGGATCCGTGAAAAACGGATTGCAAAACACTGAAAAAGCCATACGGTCGTGTGCAATAGGCCTTAAGCACATGGACATTCCCCCTACCTTATAAATAAACCTGATCTGGCCACCATTTTACATTCAGTGTTTTGACAGTGTAGGGAGAGGGTACTGGTATAGGTGTGCTATCGATAGGTGTGATACACAGAGGGGGGCAATATACTTATAATATACTTTTATAATGAGTCAAAAACACATAGATCTACACTCAACTAAAGAATTATTAGGAACACCATACTAATACGGTGTTGGACCACCTTTTGCCTTCAGAACTGCCTTAATTCTACGTGGCATTAATTCAACAAGGTACTGATAGTATTCTTTAGAAATGTTGGCCCATATTGATAGGATAGCATCTTGCAGTTGATGGAGATTTGAGGGATGCACATCCAGGGCACGAAGCTCCCGTTCCACCACATCCCAAAGATGCTCTATTGGGTTGAGATCTGGTGACTGTGGGGGCCATTTTAGTACAGTGAACTAATTGTCATGTTCAAGAAACCAATTTGAAATGATTCGAGCTTTGTGACATGGTGCATTATCCTGCATTATCAGAGGATGGATACATGTTCTCATTCTGTTTACGCCAAATTCGGACTCTACCATTTGAATGTCTCAACAGAAATCGAGACTCATCAGACCAGGCAACATTTTTCCAGTCTTCAACAGTCCAATTTTGGTGAGCTCGTGAAAATTGTAGCCTCTTTTTCCTATTTGTAGTGGAGATGAGTGGTACCCGGTGGGGTCTTCTGCTGTTGTAGCCCATCCGCCTCAAGGTTGTGCGTGTTGTGGCTTCGCAAATGCTTTGCTGCATACCTCGGTTGTAACGAGTGGTTATTTCAGTCAACGTTGCTCTTCTATCAGCTTGAATCAGTTAGCCCATTCTCCTCTGACCTTTAGCATCCACAAGGCATTTTTGCCCACAGGACTGCCGCATACTGGATGTTTTTCCCTTTTCACACCATTCTTTGTAAACCCTAGAAATGGTTGTGCGTGAAAATCCCAGTAACTGAGCAGATTGTGAAATACTCAGACCGGCCCGTCTGGCACCAACAACCATGCCACGCTCAAAATTGCTTAAATCACCTTTCTTTCCCATTCTGACATTCAGTTTGGAGTTCAGGAGATTGTCTTGACCAGGACCACACCCCTAAATGCATTGAAGCAACTGTCATGTGATTGGTTGACTAGATAATTGCATTCATGAGAAATAGAACAGGTGTTCCTAATAATTCTTTAGGTGGGTGTATATAGTGATCACATGGAATTCAGGGGCCTAGGGGCTAGGGGCTTACTAGGGCCATTTTCATATAGTGTAAGCTTCCGGATGGGGGCGCTCTTATCAGGGTGGGTGGTCTGTGGTTAGGCTATCAGGGCCAGAATAGCACCTCCCTGTAGGGCAATATCAGGGACAGTTCTTTGCCCACCCTGTCCTTCAATACCACATCATCATCTAGCCTGGGGATAGATGTTTTTTGCTTTCCCTCCGGGATTCATAGATGTGCACTGGAACCCCCCGGATTGTGGTAGGACATATGGTTTCTGATTTGGTGCCGCTGAGCACTTATTATTGCCTACCACATCTATGCTTTTTGCTTAACTTTAATAATTACATTTATTTTCATTTTGAGGGATATCTTTCCATTCACACGTCCGCAAAATGGGAGCTGGAATGTGCTGTCCGCAACCGGATTTGCGGATCCGCATCTGCATTTGCGGATCCACATTTCCGCATCCGTGCTTCCGTTTCTGCAAAAATAGAACATGTCCTATTCTTGTCCGCAATTGCAGACAAGATTTGGCATTTTCTATTATAGTGCCGGCGATGTGCGGTCCGCAAATTGCAGAATGCACATTGCCGGTGTCCGTGTATTGCGGATCTGCAAAACACTTACGGACTTGTGAATGGACCCTCATAGTAACATTATTAAAGGTAATGTTTTATATTTATGTATATTCTAATAGATTGCCTTCCTTGTACAATGTTATAATATACTTTCTATGTTAGAAAGTATATTATAGTTCATTTGTATTGTGCGGCAGTTGTGTGCGGTTCTGCTGCGATACTCAGGTATATAGAGGGACAAGCCTTATTGGAACAAATAATTTCTACTGGTGTGATATACCAGTCGCCCCCCAAAAAAACTGATTGAAGCGGGGTGTTATATACCAATACATATTCTTTATAGCGCATTTGGGTACTGTATAGTGCATTTGCGCATGCGCGTACGTGAAAATTATATTGCCGATATTTCGCATTGAAAATAATAATGAATGGAGATTGCAAATTCAAATAATACATCTGGTATGTCACTGTCAATGTTGTGGGACTATTTGTGCACTTCTAGTAATTATTTCTTGGCTGTAAATATGAGCTAAAGGTTTTTCAGGTTCGCCTGCCATTAAAATGAAAGGGACTCGCCGCGAACTTGTGGTTCGCAAGCATTTGATCGTGTTTGCGCGATCGTGTTCGCGAACCGTCCCAGCAGATGTTAGTCCATCACTAGTTACCATTTTACATGATTCATCGTAAGCTAATAGCTAAAACTTTGGATAAGTTTAGCAGCAGAATTTTTGTGCATTTCATAGCAAATCCAAATAGTTTAGAATCAATTCGCTCATCTCTAATGTGCACCATTATACAGAATTGGTAGCAGGAATGGAAGTCTTTCTCCTCTTTGGGATGAATCATCTATTTCTATCTGGCAAAATAAGGTAGGGCAAAAGGAAACCAATATATTAGGGGTTAACAAAGTTTTTTTCCCCCAGGATTTTTATTTGATGACTTATCCTTAAGTATAATCCATAGAAGTCCAACCCATGGGGCTCCTACCATTATTGTTTATCCAGACAAATGTGTTTTGCAAAGCATTTTACTGCAGCTAAGCACATTCAAGTGAATATGGAATGGCCATCGTCTGCCTCCAAGAGACACACTTAGTTAAAGAATCTTTAAGGTGGCTGGAGAAGAGATGGATAGTGGAAGGGTATCATTCGGTATACACTACTTATTCTAGAGGGGTCTCAATTTTGGTACATGATAAGATTAAATTTGAGTGTGTGGCATATGAGGCGGACGACTGTGGTAGGTACCTCTTCTTACAATGTAACGTAGAAGGGGTTAAAATGGTAATCGCAAATATATACATCCCTCCGCCATATAAGCCAGATGTGTTGTATGAGTTGCATAGATTTATGTTGAACAGACAAGAATGTATAATGATCGCGATTGGAGATTATAATGCTGTAATGGATCCACTCAGGGATAGAATGTCTAGCAGAGGGGGAAGAATACAAAATGTAGATTTGCTTAAACTGGCCTTGGAGTTTAACTGGACAGATGTCTGGCTCTATTTCAACCCGGAAGAAAGCATGTATATTTGTTATTCTAAATCATACCAAACGTGGTTAAGAATAGATATGGTTTTGGGTAATAAAAATTTAATGTCCCAAAATAGGATTAAGATAAAGTATTTGCCTATGGCCTTATCTGATCATAGTGCTGTGGTAATGGAATTGGATTTGAACAGAAAGCAAACTTAACCACTGGGATTTAAACTTAAACATTGGCAATCGATAATTCCAGATAAAGAAAGTATATTGGTGGAGTTAAAGAATTTCTTTCAGGAGAATAATAACTCTACTAATAAATTGATAGTTTGGGATACCGCTAAGGCATATTTAAGAGGATCTCTGTTTAAAAAGGAGAATTATTGGAAAAAAAATTACTAAAGAAAAAGGTAATTTATTGGAAAAAAAATTAAAAGAAGCAAGATTAGCATGCATAATGAACCCCACTGGAAATAATAAGAAGAAATGGGAGGAGGAACATGAAAAGATAAAGTTATACCAGATTGAGAGAACTAGGAAAGAATTGCTCTTTCAAGGGTTTCGGCTTGCCTCAGAGGGAGAAAAGGTGGGGAAAATCTTAGCAGGTATAGTAAAAAATCAGAGACGGGCATTTAGAGATAATAGTGATGGAATAGTCAGTTCACCTGAAAGAATTAAAAACGTTTTTGTGGGGTACTTTCAGGAAGTGGAACTATATAAGTCTAAGGCACAATATACAAAAAAAGATCTGGGCCAATATCTAGATCAGATTGTCCTGAGAGAGATATCTAAGGCCCAAAAGGAATACCTTGAAAAAGAAATATCTATTTCAGAAATAGAAGAGGTTTTGGGTACGGTGAAACCAGTAAAAACACTAAGGTGTGATAGACTTCCCTTTGAAATATATAAGACCTTTGCGCAGGTGGTAATACCAGAATTAAGAGCGACATTTTGTGAGGCCCAAAAAATAGGCTATTTACCAGACTCAATGAAAGAAGCAATTATTACTTTGTTTTCAAAAAAGGGTAAAGAACAATTAGATCCTGGTTCATACAGACCAATATCTCTGTTAAATATGGACGTAAAAATACTGGCAAAGGTTTTGGCGGGTAGGCTTTCTAAGGTGATTAAAGATATAATTCACGAAGATCAGACAGGTTTTATACCCGGAAGAACGATATATTCAAATATAAGAAGGCTGTACCCTAATATCGAAGCCAATAAAACAGAAATTGGTGAGAAAGGCATACTCTCATTGGATGCCCAAAAGGCATTTGACTGTATTGAGTGGGAGTATCTATGGGCAGTTCTGAAAAGGATTGGCATAGGGGAGGGATTTATAAGATGGATTCAACTTATATACTCCAATCCAAGGGCTAGGGTGATGGTGGATGGGAGCTTGTCCCTGCCTTTTGCCCTTTATAGGGGCACCAGGCAGAGATGCCCTCTCTCCCCATTACTATTTTCTATCGCAATAGAACCCTTGGAATGTATAATAAGAAACGATAGGGAAATGAAAAATTATCAATGTATGCAGATGGTATTTTATTATTTATGCACAACACTGGGGACGAGTTTAATAGAGTAATAGATATATTAGATAATTTTTTTTTTCAGGTTTAAACATTAACTGGGGGAAATCCCATATGATGTTATTAGGGAAGGGACAATTACAGAATGAATTAAGGGTGCACGTGCTTGAGAAACACGAGATTTTTAAATATTTAGGTATACAATTTCCCAGAAATATAGAAGAATATAAAAAGTTAAATGTTCTCCCCTTAATAAAAGAACTTAGAACTAAAATACATATTTGGAAAAGATTACCGTTGTCAATTCAGGGCCGGGTAAATTTAATAAAAAAGATTTTTCTTCCAAAAATACTGTATGTTTTACAAAATGCCCCAATGAGGTTGCAGAAGAAAATATTTAGGCTATTAGATAGTTTAATGGGGGATTTTATTTGGAAAGGTGCTATTCCTAGGTTAAAGAGAGAAGTACTTCAGCTCCCAGTAAGAGAGGGTGGATTAGCAGTTCCTAATTGTTTTTTTTTTATTATTTAATAACACAATATAGTCAGATAAAAGGAAGTTTAAATGGTTTAGCGGGAAGGGAGGAATTAATGAAAACGGGTTGGAGAGGGGAAATGAGTCACCTAGAGGTTTTCGAGTGAGGAATGTTGGGGGAAAATATCACAGAAAATAGAATATTGAATTCAATGGAATATATATGGGTGGAAGTTAAAAAAAATATTAGATATTAAAGGTTATTTTCAGTATACACCTATTTGGAAAAATATAAATTTAAAGGAATTGCAAATGATTAGGCCTTACATAGACTGGGATAAAAAGGGGGTGAAATATCTAGGTCAAGTACCATATTTTTCGCCCTATAAGACGCACCGGCCCATAAGACGCACCTAGGTTTTTGGGGAGGAAAATAAGAAAAAAAATATTTTTAACCAAAAGGTGTGCTGTGTGTTTGGTGGCTTTGGAACTAATGGTGGTCTGTGGATGGCACTATTACTGGGGATCTGTGGTTGAAGGACACTGTTATGGGGGATCTGTGGATGACGGACACTGTTATGGGGGGATCTGTGGATGACTGACACTGTTATGGGGGGATCTGTGGATGACGGACACTGTTATGGGGGGATCTGTGGATGACGGACACTGTTATGGGGGGGATCTGTGGATGACGGACACTGTTATGGGGGGGATCTGTGACGGACACTGTTATGGGGGGGATCTGTGGATGGCACTGTTACAGGGGGGATCTGTGGATGGCACTGTTACAGGGGGGGATCTGTGGATGACACTGTTACAGGGGGGATCTGTGGATGGCACTGTTACAGGGGGGATCTGTGGATGGCACTGTTATGGGCTGGGGGATCTGTGGATGGCACTGTTATATATGTGCCATCCACAGACCCGCCCAGCCCATAAAAGTGCCATCCACAGACCCCCCCAGCCCATAACAGTGCCATCCACAGAAATAATTCAATTAATTGAATAAGACATCTTATATTAGTATACCGGAGCGGCGGGGCGGTGCTATACTACACTGACTGCACCGCCCCGCCGCTATTGCCGGCCCCCAGCTCCTCCTCCCAGTCCCTCCCCGAGTCCCCACTCGCTCCTACATCGCAGCTTGCGATGTAAAACTGCAAGCATTCGCCCCATAAGACGCAGGGGCATTTCTCCCCCATTTTGGGGGGAGAAAAAGTGCGTCTTATGGAGTGAAAAATACGGTATTTGAGGAAGATAAACTGAAGGATTTTGGTACCTTGGTAAGGGAGTTTGGGATCCCCCAAAAGGATATTTATTAATATTTTCAGCTCAAAAATGCAGTGAGGACATCGACAAAGTTAGATAAATATAGAAAGGAACAATCAGAAAGAATAGATAAATTCCTTAATGGAAGAGATAAAAGAGGAATAACGGCAAAAAGATATGGGATGTTGATGCAAGAAAAAAAAAAACGGATTACAATACTTGCCAGAGGAAAATGGGAAAAAGAACTCCCGTCTCTCCCGGAATAAAAATGGAATGATGCTCTTAGAAGTTATATCATGGTGTCGGAAAAGGGCCTCACATAAGATGTCTCAGTTTTTTATAGTCCATAGGCTACACCGATCTCCCTGGGTGTTAAAGAGAATGGGTGTGAGAACTTCTGATAAGTGCCCAAAATGTAAGGGAGAGAAGGCGGATCTTATAAACTGTTTTTGGAGATGTCCCAAACTGTTAGATATTGGAAAGAAATTGCAGAAATTGTATTAGAATTTCTGGGTGTGCAAGTTTTGAAGAGTTTTTTTTTTTTCTCTCTCTCTCTCTCTCTCTTTCTCTTTCTCTCTCTCTCTTTCTCTTTCTCTCTCTCCAAAGGGTGGTGGGTGGGTATAGGGGTAAAATGTTATTGCATTATTGATCTATGTAATATGGATCTTTGGATTTTTGTGTTTTTGTATATGTTTGTTATATAAAAAAATAAAAAATCCCATGTGCTCTTTTTGTGCTTAGATTTATGATGGCCACTTTTTGGCCTATGGTTTCTGTAAGCATGTATGAATTAGTAGGAGCTCTGGTCAAATCAGCTACATCACTTATTGCCAGCTACAGTTGTTCAGCTATGATGGTATGAGCAGAGAGGGTGGGCATGTCTGAAAGAAGCAGTTGTGAAGGAGCAATTATCATTCTTATCAAGAATATCAAATATAGTAGATCAATAAAAAGATAGATAGATAGATAGATAGATAGATAGATCTAAAATTGGAAATTGATAGTTACAGAAATCATAGTCATATACTATACCGAATGGAAATCCATCTAAACTAGTCGCACAGGGACAAAACATAGTATAATTTTGAGATCAGACTTTGTTCATGGTGGTCTGCTAAATGCTGTATGCTTATGATATCTTCCAAATGTTTAAATCCGCATAGATACTACATGACACATAAAAGACAACGTATTCATTTTATTTTTCCTTTTTACTATTGGGATTGCATGGCTTACAATGAGTTTAGCTGGATATGAACATTGACTATTTATGTAACATTTCACTGGGAGTGGGATAGTGTAGTCAATTAAAACCATACAACGAAGTACATTGAATTAATGGTCCGTTAAGCCTTCAACAAGTATGACCAGATATGTTTACACTTGTGTGTCTGGGAAAGCTAGAAATGAAGAAAAATATTTCCCATCAGGATTAATCTGGCACGGAAAATCTATTTTATTTATGAGAAGACGAGTTTACACTTTTTGAATGGAATCTACACAACCAAAATGGGAACCAATGACGTCTAGGCAACATACAAAATTAAATGAGTACAAGCCACGTCATCTGTTACATCAGTTGCAAACGTGTTTTCTCTTGGTATATGTCTGTCCAAAAAAATATAGTGTCTCCATATTGGCTCTTAAAGGGTTTCTACCACCAGAAATACTGTTATGTAGCTGACTGACATTAGCGATGCGCTAATGTCAGCACTACATAACAGTATGTTTCTAACGTTAGTCCCTGCAGCCGTTTTTGTAAAAAAAAAGCACTTTTATTATATGCTAATGAGCCTCTAGGTGCTATGTGGGTGTAAAATCAGCACCAAGAGGCTCTGTCCACTCACCCATTATCCCGCCCAGGTCCCCTGTTCTGCCCGCCCAGCTCCTCT
Source organism: Bufo bufo (assembly GCF_905171765.1). Taxonomy (NCBI): domain Eukaryota; kingdom Metazoa; phylum Chordata; class Amphibia; order Anura; family Bufonidae; genus Bufo; species Bufo bufo. Next base: position 229,007,331 of record NC_053391.1, read on the forward strand.
TGATTGATGGCACGATCCACCGCATCGTTGACGAAATCCCGCGCCTGCGCCGTTCACTTCTGTCTTCGGCGCAGGCGCAGTAAATGAAGGCCGCTCTCCTGATGCCGGCTTCCTCACTGTGACGTAGTCGGCGCAGGCCCAGTGAGGAAGCCGGCATCAGGAGAGAGGGGTTCACTCACTGCGCCTGCACCGAAGACAGAAGTGAACGGCGCAGGCGCGGGATTTCGTCAACCATGCGGTGGATCGTGCCATCAATCAAGAGGAGCTGGGCGGGATAAAGCGTGAGTGGACGGAGCCTCTAGGTGCTGATTTTACGCCCACATAGCACCTAGAGGCTCATTAGCATATAATAATAGTGCTTTTTTTTTACAAAAACGGCTGCAGGGACTAACGTTAGAAACATACTGTTATGTAGTGCTGACATTGGCGCATCGCTATATCAGTCAGCTACATAGCAGTATTTCTGGTGGTAGAAACCCTTTAAATAGCACACACGAGGATTGTCTTGTATGAGAAGGCAGAGTTTCAAAATCAGATAACTTGCTATTTTATTTATTTTCTGTTTTATTCTGCTCCTTTATTCACATTGTCATCACTCACACATGTCCCTGTCCCCCATGGGGCTCACACTATAATCAATTGTAGCTCTTGGGCATCCATGCAAAATCTGTAACAGGGACCTCCATCTCCCCTGTGCCATTTTAATAATAGTCTTCCCATGTGGTAGAAGGTCCTGCTGCCTTTGCACCTCATTGTTATGCCCATGACCCGATGAAAACTCCATATTACTAACACTACATATTCATTTCTGGAAAACATCTGTGGAGTCCAAGTGCTCACTACTTCCTTGGGTGTAGTTTCCAAAATGGGGTCACTTCTTGGGGGTTTGTACTGTAGGGTTACCTCAGGATCTCTTCAAATGTGACATGGCACATGAAAAACATTTAAGCAAAATAATCCATATGGTCTTCTTTTTTTTTTTTTAGCCCTGTGGTGTACTTATACCCATGTTGCTGTGTTCAGGAGAAAATGGGTAACATATTCTAGGGGACATTTTCTCCTGTTGAAAGTGAAAATCAAAAATGTGGGGCTAAAGCATCAATTCATTCTAAAATGTAATTTTTTTAAACTCTATGACTACTTCTTGGGACTTTCTCTTTTATTTCACAACCGAGCTTCTGCAATTGTTAGCCAATATTGTGAAAGTCACCAAAATAGGCCTTAAATCTGCATGGTGCACTTTCAGTTTAGTGCCGTGTCATATTTCCAGACTACAAATTAGGGAGACGTGTAGAGTGTTCTATAATTAGGAAACATAGTACAATGATTAAACAGCTAACTTTACAGTGGCACAAATCGGGCACAACATATTGGGCACTGAAATTGCATATCAATGGAAAAATTGCAATTTAAATTTTCCACCATTCATTACACTTTCTGAAATATATGTTGGGTCAGAATACTCACTGCACTCCTTGAAAAATTCCTTGAGGGGTGCAGTTTCCCAAATGAGGCCACTAAATCTGTCCTTCAAAGCCATAAATTCCTTCCCTTCTGAGCCCTGTGGTGTGCCCATAAAGCAGTTTTTTGACCACATATGGGGTGTTTTGTAAGCTGTAGAATCATGGTAATACTGTACATATTGTGGTTTGTTTTTCTGTAAACTCTCTTTGTGAAAAATAGATTAAATGGAAAATCTGCAAAAAGTTACATTTTTAAATTTAACTTCCATTTGGTTCAATCTCTGTGGAACACATAAAAGGTTAATAACATTTCTAAATTCAGTTTTGAATAACTTGAGGGGTGCTGTTACTAAAATGGAGTAATATATGGGTGATTTCTATTATGCAAGCCCCTTAATGTCACTTTATATCTGTATTGATCCTTAATGGGAATCTGTCACCACGATTAGGGACTATTATCTGCTGTACTAAGCATGTCCCTGTCCTGCTAACTGAGATAAAAGTACATTGTCAATTCCATCCTTTTACTGCCATTAGCTGTGGCAGATAGGCAGGGGCCTACTAGCCATAAACCCTACAGGGAAACTTCCCAATGGGTTGATATTCAGGTGGCCGCATGAGCCTTCCTCGTATCCGCCAGTCAGGTAAGTAAGGATCTGGCACTCCCAGAGTTAATTAATGGTGGAAGCTCCCAGCACTTATGTACCTTGCTGGGGCCACAGGTGCTCTCCTGACCTCAGTATTGCGATCCTGAGGCAACTGTAGTAGGAGGACAGAACAAGGCAGCTGGTGTTGTCTATCATAGATGGGCAGCTTCTGGGGAAGTATTTGTGCCACTGGTTCATTATTTTATGATACTGTGGTATTTGGTTCTGCTAGGGCAGTATTTTGTGCCACAATATTTTATTGCTGGCCTCAATTACTTGTTTTAGCCCTGCCTTCTGTTAATGTGGACCAGCCTACAACATGGGCCACTTTCATTTATTTTTTCCATGGCAATTTTAAGTTCTCAGTCTGTCACTGCAGACAGGACACTTCCTCTGAGAAAAGGACATGCCCCCCTAAGCTGCCAACTTGAAATAAATCTAGCATTTCAATTTGAGAAATGAATGAGGAGATTCTTTGATCCATGTGAGTTACAGGGCTGGTTCTAACTCTGTTAGAAAGAGGTTGTCATGTTTAATGTGAAAACTGGCTCTGAAAACTGGCCCTGAAAGGGTTAATTCTTATAAAAATTTGAATAGTTGGAAAGCCTCAAATTCTTTTCAAAATTGCACTAATAGATCAATGCCAGTGCTAAAGATCTGACACACATAGATATTGCTTTTACATATGAATGTTTTTTTCTATATTTAAAGGGGTTGTGTCACTTCAGCAAGTGGCATTTATCATGTGGAGAAAGTTAATACAAGGCAGTTTCTAATGTATTGTGATTGTCCATATTGCTTCCTTTACTGGCTGGATTCATTTTCCATCACATTATACACTGCTTTTTTCCATGGTTACGACCACCCTGCAATGCATTACTGGTGGCCGTGCTTGCACACTATAGAAAAAAGTGGCTTGTATTGAATTTCTCTACTTAATAAATGCTATTTGCTGTGACACATTCCCCTTTAAAATTACTTTAATATTCAGATATTCATTGTCCATACAGATGTTGTGAGTAAACAAACCCTATGACCCAGTGTTGGTCTGACACACCAACGCCTAGAAGAATCCTATGTTTGGCCTGGATTATGACATAATAACAGGCTTAATATTAGGGTCCACTGAAAAATAATTTCTTGTTAGCATTATATCCAGTGAGTACAATCATACCAGCAAAATCTATTATGCATTTAAATCCATTTTATCAGCAATTTTGACCATGCTAAACTGTTGAACGCACTAGGTTGGAGCAGAGTAGAGCAGGACATACATACCTTTGTGGGGTTTTATCATTGGGCTAGTGAGAATATGCTGGTTTTCTCAGCCAGATTCTGCTTCTGCAAGTGCTCTAAATGGGCTTTCATGAGAGCTGTCACTTAGAGCAGAGGGGAGGGGGTGTGAAACTGTGACGGACTGAACCGTCACTGGGGCTGCTGGAGAAGCCTGAGGGCCAGCCTCCTTCCTACGGACTATGGACCCAGAACTATGGAGACCCCCTAAGACCTTTTGGGGTTACAAGGAACTATGAACCCTGATTTATGTGTGTAATTTATATGCCACATATTTCCTATTGCCCATTAAAAAGGCATGATGTGGATTCAGCAACACAAAAAGGGTTAACTCTGCACTGAGACTCCCACTGATTGTGTTAGTGATGAGATTAAGATAGTTAATTAAAATAGCAGCCGACTCCTAGATGAGTAGATCACCCTATGATACCCTCAGTAGGTAATCCCATCACATGTGTCTCCTTTCTTCCTATTCATTCATTATGGAGGGGGTGAAGATGTCTGTTTGCATGTTAATGGTAGATTGCGTTATGTTTTTAGACTTCTTGAACTGTATATATACTGAGTTGACCTTCAATAAAGGGAGTTCCTGTTTTACCCTTCATCATGTTGAGGATGGTGTTTGGGTAACTTATCGACACTGGGGATTGCTATACGCTGAAGATTTGCTATACTCCCCTGGCTATAACTACAGCTCTTGTAAGAGCTGTTCCTGCTCTCTGGATTTAGGAGAGGTTCACCCACTGGAGCCTTGTCGTAGGTCCAGGGTGGGTAGGAGACGGCGAGACCTCAACCAAACTTCGGCGGTTCGTGGGGTCTGTGGCGGTTATGGTGTCGAGTGGAGTGCTTGGAGTCCTCGGGAAGCACTAGTAGCATCCATCGACGGAGGTACCCGGTCGGGGTGCCAGGAGATCCGTTACAGAAACAGTTCAGTGAAGAGAGAAAAGAGCTCTGAACCTGGACAACCCCTTTAATAGTGAAGTCGCATCTTGGGAACTTGCAGAAGCAGAATCTGGCTGAAAAAAGGCTAACGTTAACATTTCTTCTGATGAGAAAAGCTCCTCAGTTTGTAGTGATTTCCCCAGCCCCTAACTAGTGCTGTTACTAGTTTAGCATGATCAACAATGCTGACTTACTCCCTTTAAAGTCAACATACGCAAGTCCTATATAGATGGAGGGTAAGCCTTTAGAATAATTTCCTCTATTGGACCCAATGAACCCTAGTTTGACACTGCTACAGTGCCTGTATCTTTAGAACTTAGAGAGAAAATGAAACACATAATAGCAAAAGCAGAAAAGAAGAAAGGGGGCACAGCTGCACACCACAAGCAAAACAATGTCCACCATACATCAACATCTTCAACACAAAGCGGTGGTGCTCAAACCCAAACAGAGTGCATAAGCTTCGAAAACTGTAGAAATAAAAGGGGCGGCACTCACCAATGCGATGTAATAAAAGCAATTCTTTATTTTGTACAGGGTACAATGTACAGGGATGGCGGGGGCGGAATCCACGTTACATACACAAAGTAGCGGCGACAGCCGTTTCGCGCAAGTTTGCGCTTCCTCAGGCCACTGACGTGGAATGAAACACATACTGTGTTACTAAGTAAATTACTTTATGTGCTGAGTGGAACATAGCTCATACACTATTCTACTGTATTTGCCTACTCCTGAAACTTCTTAGGTTTAATTTGGAGCTTCTGGATCTAAAACTTTCCTTTATTTCCCAATCATAGAGGAACAATGGAATATAAAGAACACACAGAGAAAGCATTTTGGCAGAATATCAACTACACCTGAACTTCATAACTGCCACTGAATATGTTCTTTCTGGTAATTACTAAGAACATAATTACAAACACAAAAGAAAAATTCCGGCACACAAAAGAAGGAAGAGGGACAAAAAATCCATAAACTGTAGAAAACTACACTCTTATTATGGAATCACACATACAGTGTTTGGTAAAGATTTTTATGCATTTTTTTTTTTTTTATCCAAAGCCAGAAATTGATTCAAAAATAGGGAAAAGTATAGAGGAAAGATTGATACTTCACCTTTCAAAACACTGGTACAAAACCTGATTATGCAAGTCCAGTCTTATAGGGGCTTTCTGGTGGTTCATGGCCTACCCTCAGAACATGTCATCAATATAGGATCAGTGGGGGTCTGACACTTAGCAACCCAGCTGATTAGCTGTTTGGAGAAGCAGCAGCACTCCACTCGACACAACTTACCATGCACAGAGCCGTACATTATATAGCGGGTTTGCTTGGTATTGCAGCCCAAGCCAATTCACTTGAATGGGACTGAGCTGTGCCTAGGTCATGTGACCAATGAATGTGATGCCACCGACTAAGGCCTCTTTCACACTACCGTTTTTTTTTTTCCGTTTTGCGGGTCGTTTTTTGCATTCGTATACGGTCCGTATACGGAACCATTGAAATGAATGGTTCCGTATACGCAAGAAAAATAGGAATGTACTCCGTATGCATTCCGTTTCCGTATTTCAGTTTTTCTGTTTCGTTGAAAGATAGAACATGTCCTATTATTGCCCACAAATCAGGTTCCGTGGCTCCATTCAAGTCAATGGATCTGCAAAAAACCAGAACATATACGGAAATGCATCCGTATGTCTTCCATATCCGTTCCGTTTTTGCGGAACCATCTATTGAAAATGTTATGCCCAGCCCAATTTTTTCTATGTAATTACTGTATACTGTATGTGCCATACGGAAAAACGAAACAGAAACGAAAACACAAAGGAAACAAAAAAACGGAACAACGGATCTGTGAAAAACGGACCTCAAAACACTGAAATAGCCATACGGTAGTGTGAAAGAGGCCTTAGGAAGAGGTGAGCACAATAGCCTCTTCAAAGAGCTCATCGGCAGGGGTTCTGGTAGTCAGACTTTCACTGGACAGATATCAATGTCATATCCTGGGATTTTGCCCGCACCTACTGTGTCCTTCCCCCATACCATGTAGATTGCAAGCCCTCGCTCCTTCTGTACCAGTTTGTAACTCGTCTTGTTTATGATTAGTGCAATTGTCTGTATTATGTATGTATACCCCTTTTCATATGTACAGCGCTAAGGAATGAATGTAGCTTTAATAATAAAGAATAATAATAATAATTTTTAAGGGGTATAGCAAGCACTTCACTCAACAGGTGTTTCAGAGAATTTTTAATACTTGGCTGTAAAAAAAAAAAATCATTTTTGTATTTTACAAGAAAATGGTGCTTTAGACCCAAACTTTCTTTTTCAGAAAAGATAACAGGAGAATATCCCCCAAAATTTGCTACCCACTATCTCCTGAATACAGTAACACCCCAACTGTGGTAGTAAACTGTTATTTGGGGATATGCTAGGGCTCAGAAGGAAGGGAGCAGCATCTGGATTTTCTAACATGGAACTTTCTGTCAGGGTTTTTAAGAGCGATAACTTTTTTTATTTTTTGTTGAATGAGCTGCGTGAGGGCTTATTTTGTGCGGGACAAGCTGCAGGTTTTATTGGCACCATTTTGGGGTACATTTGGCTTTCTGGTCACAAAAAAAATTGGTGTCATTTTTCTATTTTTTTTTTTATACCGTTTACTTGATGGGGTAGATCATGTAATATTTTTATAAATCCAGTCATTTGCAACAATGCCAAATATGTCTATTTTTATTTTTATTTTTATGTTTTACACAATAATTTTATTTTTTGTAAATATTTTTGTGTTGGCATTTTCTTAGAGCCCAATTTTTTTTCATTTCTCTGGCTATAGTCTCGTGTGAGGGCTTGTTTTTTGCGGGACAAGGTGACATTATTATTGCTACCATTTTGGGGTACATACGACTTTTTAATTGATGTTGTTTTTTGTAAGGTGACAAAAAAAAGACTGTTTTTGGCATAATTTTTATTTGTTTATTTTTTTCACCTTTCACTTGATGGGGTAGATCATGTGATATTTTTGTAAAGCCAATTGTTACGGAAGTGGCAATACCAAATATGTCTATTTTCTTTTTTACGTTTACACAATAAGAGCATTTTTAGAAAAAAAATCATGTTTTTGTGTTGCACTATCCTTAGAGCCATATTATAATTTTTTTTTTCTGGCTATGGTCTTGTGTGGGGGCTCATTTTTTGCAGGATGAGGTAGGATGTTTTAATTGCTACCATTTTGGGGTACATACGACTTTTTGACTGATTTAACATTATGTTTTTAGGGAGGTGAGCTAACAAAAAAATCTGTTTTGGCGTAATGTTTATTTATTTATTTATTTTTTACGGTGTTCACCTGATGGGGTAGATAATATGATATTTTTATAGAGCTGGTCGTTGCGGACGTGGTGATACCAAATATGTCTATTTTTTATTCTTCTATTTTTAACATTTATAAATAACGGATTTGGAGGGAATTTTTTTTTTATGTGAAACAATATTTTTTCAAAAACACTCTGGGGGACATTTAACTTCATTTTTTAACTATTGATTTCTCCTATAACCGGGGCTGACATAATAATACTGCGCTGTACAGCCTCAGTGCAGGGCTGATCATGGTCTATGGAAGACCCGTCAGCTCCTGCACTCCCCTGACCCCAACAGTCACATGACCACCGGACTGAGACAGGATACAGCGATCTAGAAGGCAGGGACATACAGGAATTGTTCCTGCCTTCTCTCTGGGGTGTCCTGCTGTCACTGACAGCGGGCCCCCCGCTCGGCAGCTGAACAATTAGCGTGCAGCTGCCATCTCTGAAATGACATTCCAGAAGGTCCATTGAGAGATAAACTGACCACCCAAGGACGTTTATAGTCAATGGGCGGTCGGGACATGGTTAATATGTGTGTTTTGTTTTGTACTAGCCTTATTTACAGTATATAAAATATTACCAGTGTAATAGGGATCTAAGTCAGGATAATTTATCAGTAGTGACATAGGTTATATGAAATTACAAGTTGAAATTGGCCAGATAATGCCCTCATAGCTGGCAGCCACTGATATTGTGTTCCTACAAAAGGAGCAAATTAAATAAATTGGCCACAATTCCCTATGCAGTGCACTGCCTCTAGTGTTGTAATTGAATCTGGTCTTAAATCTATAAATCTCCTGTGTGTGGTGCAAACTATATATGAGCAAACCTGTCAAGATTCAATTCAGTACCGATTTGTGAAATTTTGAAAAAAGTTGAGACCCGAATCAATTTGGGTCAAACCAAAGCATCTTTAATTACCCTAGAAATTGGTATATACCACCCCCTAGTTTCCTAGGACTCTCTATTTCCCTCCCCTCCCTCTACCTAAGCAATTATATGTAGCAATAGTAAATCATGTCAGAGTGACATTGACATACAGAGCTATGAATAAATGCATGTGTGACAGCATTAATCCTTTCTACCCCGTGCCAGTTTTCACCCTCCTGCCCAGGCCGTTATTTTGCAAATCTGACATGTGTCACTTTATGTGGTAATAACTTTGGAACACTTTTACTTATCCAGGCCATTCTGAGACTGTACTTCATGAAAGTGCTGAATTTGAGCCAATATATTTTTCCTTTATTCATAAAAAAATCCCAAATTTACCAAAAATTTTGAAAAATTCACTATTTTCTATATTTGAATCTACTTTTAAGACAGATAGTAATGCCTCATAAAATAGTTATCAGTCATCATTCTTTATATGTCTGCTTTTGGGCACCATTTTGTATTTGAAGAGACCCTGACGTACCCCTACAGTGGAAACCCTCGAAAAGTGACCCCATTTTGGAAACTACACCCTTCAAATATATTAAGGGGGTACTGAAAACTTTGACCCCCTAAGCATTTTATGGAATTTGAAAACACTTGGCTGTGAAAATAAAAAGTTTCATTTCTTCCAATAAAATAGTGCTTTAGCCCCAAATTTTCCATTTTCACAAGGGTAACAGGAGATAAAGCACCCCATAATTTGTTGCCCATTTTCTCCTAAATACGGCAATATGTGGTGGTAAACTGCTGTACGGGCACATGGATGGAATCAGAACGGAAGGAGTACCATATGGCTTTTGCAGCTCAGATTTTGATGGATTGGTAAATGGGCGCCATTGGTTTTTATTTTTTGACTGATTGTCTTATGTGGGGTCTTATTTTTTTTGAGGGATGAGGTGACCTTTTCATTGGTATCATTTTAGAGTACATAAGACTTTTTGATCGCTTGGTATTTCACTTTTTGTGAGGCAAGGAAAAAAAAGGCGTATTTATATATATATATATATATATATATATTTTTTTTTTTTTTTACAGTATTCACCTGAGGGGGCACATAATGTAATATTTTTATAGAGCAGGTTGTTACGGTTGGGGCGATACCCAATATGTCTATTATTTTTATTTTAGTTAAGTTTTACACAGTGAATGCATTTTTAAACAAAATTAAATCTTGTTTTTGTGTTGCCATTTTCTGACTGCCCTATATTTTTTGATTTTTCTGGCGATTGTGTTAAGTAGGGTCTTATTTTTTGTATGGCGATTTGATTGTCACAATTTTGGGATACATAAGAATTTTTGATTGCTTGGTATTTCACTTTTTGTAAGGCAAGGTGACAAAAAATGGCTGTTTTGGCATAATTTTTTTTTTTTTTTCAGCATTCACCTAGGGGGCATCTCATATGATATTTTTATAGAGCAGGTTGTATCGGGTGTGACAATATGTCTATCTTTCTTTTTTTGTTAAGTTTTACACAGTAAATGGATTTTTGAACAGAACTAAATCTTGTTTTTGTGTTACCATTTTCTGAGAGCCATATTTTTATTAATTTTTTTTGACAATTGTCTTAGTTAGGATCTTATTTTTTGCGGGATGAGATGCCAGTTTGATTGGTACCATTTTGGGCTAAATATGCCTTTTTGATCAATTGGTATTACACTTTTTGTGAGGGAAGGTGAAAAAAATGGCTGTTTTGGAACAGTTTTTTTATTTTTTTTATTTATGCATTCACCTGACATGGTGGATCATGTGATATTTTTATAGAGCCAGTCGATACAGACACAGCAGTACCTAATATGTATACTTTTCTTGCTTTTCCTATTTTTTACAATTTTCTACTTAAAACTTTACTTTGTTTTTACTTGAAACATTTTTATTATGCAAGACTTTATTTTAACTTTTTTTTTACTTCCCCCCCCCCCCCCCACAACTTTTGGGGATCTTTTCCCCTGTACAATACATTACAATACTTCTGTATTGTAATGCGCGGGCTCTAAGTGTATTACACCCTGCTACATCTGTAAACTTACAGCCTTTCTGCCTGTGAGATCCAGGGGGCTGGATGTCACAGGCTTACATGGAAGGCAGCCCCGATGCCTGCGGAAGGCATCAGGCTGCCTTCCCTGCCATCAAGTCCCCGTCACAGCAGCACGGGGACCCGATGGGGAAGGGGAGGGTGCTCCATCCCTCCACACACCCCGCACATGCCGTGGTCACGACTGACGGCGGCATAGTGAGGGTTAATGCACCGGCATGGTTGCTTTCACCAATGATGGTGCATACAGCAGGGGTCCGGCTAACAGGAACAGCTGGTCCCCTGAAGCTGATCATCCAGGCACAGCTCTTGCACCTGCCCGATCAGGGCGCCGTAGCACTATAGCGGTTGTCCGGAAGTCACTTCCCGAAGCACCGTATTATTACGGCGCTGGTCGGGAAGGGGTTAACATTAACATTGTGTTCAAAAAAATACCACCCCATTGTGTTATGCTTTTTCCTATTCGAAAGCATTCAAAAATGGTTCCATTTTGGGGGGCCTCGTTGCTGGGGTATTGCTTCACTGCTGCCATTGCAAAAATCATTGACCCAGTGGGCCGTGAAAGATATGTACTGTCCCTACCTGTCACAGCTGTTCTTGTTTTCCACCATGGTGTCCACCTTGCCACACAGCTACAATCACATGGAGCAGCCCATGTTATCTGCCATGTGAGAATGCAGTGCAGGAATAGTGATGGCCTTGCGTTTCGCCCGGCGGTCGGTTCTTGGCGAACTTTGAGCATTCATGAGCCGCCAAACATGCGAACATATGGCGATGTTCGCGCACGCCATATTCTTTTGCATTGCGCCGAACTTTGACCCATGACACATCCATCAGGTGGGACAGGACGGCCAATTGAGACGTTTCAGCACATGGACACTACCCCACCCTATAAGAGAACCTGATCTGGCTGCCATTTTACATTCTGTATTTTGTCAATGTAGGGAGAGGTTGCTTTGTGGAGCAGGGACAGGCTGTTAGGGACAACAAACGCTAGCTAATAGGGCCAGCTTTGAAGGACTGGTATAGGTGTGCTATCGATAGGTGTGATATACAGAGGGGTGTGATATACTTATTATATACTTTATCACATAGAAAGTATATTATAGTGCATTTGAACTGTGCAGCAGTTGTGTGCGGTTCTGCTGCAATACCGTAGCTACAAATATAGAGGGACAAACGCTATTGGAACAACTAATTGCAACAGGTGTGATATACCAGTTGCCCCCCCAAAAAACTGATTGAGGCAGGAGTGTGATATACCTACAGTACAGACCAAAAGTTTGGACACACCTTCTCATTCAAAGAGTTTTCTTTATTTTCATGACTATGAAGGCATCAAAACTATGAATTAACGCATGTGGAATTATATACATAACAAACAAGTGTGAAACAACTGAAAATATGTCATATTCTAGGTTCTTCAAAGTAGCCACCTTTTGCTTTGATTACTGCTTTGCACACTCTTGGCATTCTCTTGATGAGCTTCAAGAGGTATTCCCCTGAAATGGTCTTCCAACAGTCTTGAAGGAGTTCCCAGAGATGCTTAGCACTTGTTGGCCCTTTTGCCTTCACTCTGCGGTCCAGCTCACCCCAAACCATCTCGATTGGGTTCAGGTCCGGTGACTGTAGAGGCCAGGTCATCTGGCGCAGCACCCCATCACTCTCCTTCATGGTCAAATAGCCCTTACTTTCAAAGTTTTCGGCTGACTGACTGACCTTCATTTCTTAAAGTAATGATGGCCACTCGTTTTTCTTTACTTAGCTGCTTTTTTCTTGCCATAATACAAATTCTAACAGTCTATTCAGTAGGACTATCAGCTGTGTATCCACCTGACTTCTCCTCAACGCAACTGATGGTCCCAACCCCATTTATAAGGCAAGAAATCCCACTTATTAAACCTGACAGGGCACACCTGTGAAGTGAAAACCATTTCAGGGGACTACCTCTTGAAGCTCATCAAGAGAATGCCAAGAGTGTGCAAAGCAGTAATCAAAGCAAAAGGTGGCTACTTTGAAGAACTTAGAATATGACATATTTTCAGTTGTTTCACACTTGTTTGTTATGTATATAATTCCACATGTGTTAATTCATAGTTTTGATGCCTTCAGTGTGAATCTACAATTTTCATAGTCATGAAAATAAAGAAAACTCTTTGAATGAGAAGGTGTGTCCAAACTTTTGGTCTGTACTGTATAATATACTTTCTATATAGTGCATTTGAACTGTGCAGCAGTTGTGTGCGGTTCTGCTGCGATACCGCAGCTATATAGAGGGACAAACGCTATTGGAACAACTAATTGCAATGGATGGGATATACTAGTTGCCCCCAAAAAAACTGATTAAGGCAGGGGTGTGATATACCTATAATATTCTTTCTATATAGTGCATTTGAACTGTGCAGCAGTTGTGTGGGGTTCTGCTGCGATACCGAAGCTATATAGAGGGACAAACACTATTGGAACAACTAATTGCAACGGGTGTGATATACCAGTTGCCCCCAAAAAAAACTGATTAAGGGGTGTGTTACACCTCCTTCCACAAAAGACTGACTAAGGGGTTAGATATACCGGCTTTCACCAAATATTGATTGAGGCCTGCAATATACCTACTTCCACAAATATTGCTCTTCTCTAGGGACTTAGGCACAGGGTCATTTTGAAAAAGGAAGAGGTGGAAGGGGTGGTAGGGGTCGGACAGGTGCAAAAGGCTGGAGCCTAAGTGGGAAGTTGGAGAAGATGTGTGCGATTACTTCAAAGGATGCACCAGAGTTGGTTTAGTGGCTCACAGAGTTGGTTTTGTACAAAATGTATTTGCCAAGCATCTCACTTTATAAATAAGCGTAGCATTAGCACTATAATATTTTTTGTGACTATGGCATTATTGTACTTTATCTGGTTTGCAGGGTGCTGCTGCATTGTCTTTTATTCTCTGTTTTTTTCAGCCATGGCAGCGTGCACCTGCGCATTGGGAGGTGCTGACTAACCAACTTTTCTTTGCAGATTTACAGCGCTGGAGGTGTGGCACTCCGGCGAGCCATGCACTCCTGATTAGCCTGTCTGCCCCATAGGCTGATTTTAATTAGTTTCAATATAAAGCTGTGGCCTGCTCTCACTACATTCATTGGAAGCTGTCTGGCACAAGGAAAGGTATGGAGTGGGCTCGCCATGCATGTTGGTACCTGCATCTTTTGTAAGTAATCGAGGCCATTTTGGCACCAAAAACGGTAAAAGGCAGAGTGGACCCAGCATGCATGTGGATCCAACACTTCCTGAACTTTATGGCGGCCATTATGGCACATAACAGGTATTATTTAGTGTTAGGACCCGTCTTACAGAGATCGCCTTGACGTTCAGCAGACGGGCTCAAATGGTTTTGTATAAAGTGTATTTGCCAAGCATCTCACTTTATAAATAAGCATAGCATTAGCACTATAATATTTTTTGTGACTATGGCATTATTGTACTTTATTTGGTTTGCAGGGTGCTGCTGAATTGTCTTTTTTTCTCTATGTTTTCAGCCATGGCAGCGTGCACCTGCGCATTGGGAGGTGCTGACTTATCCCATTTTCTTTGCAGTACCCAGATCAGCCCAAGGAGGGAGGTCCCCTCTGTTGCTGCCTACTCCGAGATCTCAAATGTCAGTGGTGGTTAAGGTGAGTTTGATGACGTGTCAATGAACGTCACGTGGGTGCCCACAAGAGAGGAAGAGGAGGGGAGTTCAGAGGGAGAGACAAAGCAGCAGAGAGGGAGGAGAAGGAGGAGGAGAAGAAGGCGCAGCTCGCAGGGCACAGGAGGCAAAAAGCAGACTGCAAATGTACCTGGAGCTAGCCATCCACCATGCACGGTCACTTTTGGCGCTTCCAGGACGCTGGCACATGGCTCCGCAGTGTGGGCTTTTTTTCAAGTGTCAGCTGCTGACAATAGTGTTGCCATCTGTAGCCTGTGCTGTCAACGCATAAGTCGCGGTAAGCCCAACACTCACCTAGGGACGACCGCCTTAAGAAGGCACCTAGACTCCCATCACCGAGCCGAGTGGGAGCAACGCCGTCAGAATCCACAAAGCCACACTCCCGGTGATCCACATCCTGCCTCTTCTCCTTTTCCTCTCTCCTCCCATTTGTCCTCCACTCCACTTTCCACCATGCCATCGTCGCGTTCATCTGGCATAAGGCAGGTTTCCGTGGCCCAAATGTTCAAGTGTAAAAAGATGTTGACGCAGGATAACCCTCTTGCCCAACGGCTGACCGCTGGCTTGTCGGAACTGCTAGCCTGTCAACTACTGCAATATAAACTGGTGGACTCGGAAGCCTTTAGAAAGTGTGTGGCCATTGGCACACTGCAATGGAAGGTCCCCGGAAGGAAATATTTCTCCCAGAAGGGCATCCCAGAGCGATATAGCCACGTTCAGCGGCAAGTGAATATATCTCTGACACACAGTATTGGTGCCAAGATACATCTGACCACAGACACGTTGTCTTGCAAACTCAGGCAGGGAAGGTACATAACTTTTACTGCCCACTGGGTGAACATTCTGTCAGCCATCAAGCATATAACCTGTGGCTACTGTGTTGATTTGGTGTTACTGCCAAGGATTGCATGCAGGCTTGCCTCTTCTTCTCCTCCTCCTACTCCATCCTCCGTCTCCTCCTCGTCTGACTCCTCCTTTTCCACTGCTACCGCCTCTTCCGCTGTGCCCCCCAAGCTCCCCAGAACCTATTCAACGTCCCATGTGAGACGTTGCCATGCTGTGCTGCGGATGTTGTGCCTGGAAGCCAAGAGCCACACCGGTCCTGCACTGCTTTCAGCTCTGCGGTCACAGGCCAATCAGTGGCTAACCCCACTCAATTTGACAGTTGGTAAAGTGGTGTGCGACAACAATGCCAGTCTGCTGAGAGCGCTGAAACAGGGCAAAATGACACACGTGCCATGCATGGCGCACGTCCTGAACTTAATCGTGCAGTGATTCGTTGCAAAATACCCCGGGGTCCAGGACATCTTGCGACAGGCTAGGAAAATCTCTGGCTATTTTACAAGATCTTACAAGGTCATGGCTCGCCTTGCCGATGTTCAGCGGTGACACCACTTGCCTGTCAGACGTCTGGTTTGTGACAGCCCGACGCGCTATAACTCCACCTTATATATGCTTGATAGGCTGCTCCAGCAGCAATGTGCCATTAACGACTATCTGTACAAACTCTGAAGCAGGACAGGTTCTGGGGAGCTTGGTTTCTTTTCACAGCACAAGTGGCTGCTCATGCGCAACGCATGCAGACTTCTGTGGCCATTTGATTAAATCACCAAACTGTTCAGTCGCAGCCATGGCGCCATCATTGACATCATACCTTACGCCTTCTTTCTGGGGGGTGCATTGCTTCATGTAATTGATCAAACTGTGGAGGAGCAGGAGCAGAAAAATGAGAAAGTCGCAATGCTGAATGAATTCCCAGGGGGTGGCTACTCCATCTGAGACAAGTCAGCAGGAGCCACAGTGGCCTACAGAAAGATTTTTATCCAGTGACCCCTTAATGTACCTCCAGCCACAGAATCACAAGGAGTCAGAGGAATATGGTGGCTGGGGGGAAGATAAGGAGGAGCAAGAAGAGCAGGCTTTGAGGGGGACTTCAAACTTCGTGGATCGATGTAGTTGTCCGTGGCTGGGGGGAGGAGACCGAGGGCGACATTCTTCTGGGCGATAAACAGGAGCCAGGGCACTCCACCGCTTCCAATTTAGTGCAAATGGGGACCTTTATGCTCCAGTGTCTGCAGAGGGACCCCCGTATAAAAAGCATAAAGGGAAAGAACCAGTACTGGGTGGCAACTTACTTAGATCCCCGGGACAAACACAAAATGGCAGACATGTTACCAGCATCACGGAGGACTAGCAAATTGCAGCATTGCGGTAGTTGGCAGAGGGATTTTCACTCACAGCGAAACAGGTGCAGGTACCAATCCTACCACGCCTGAAAAAAGAGGGCAGTTTGAAGATGTGTTGGTCACTACGGATATGAGATCATTCTTGCAGCCAACCCACTGACAGCTGACCTCTGGATCCAGCCTCAGGAAACGCCTAGTCAGACAGTTGTCCGACTACATCGGGATAACGGCCGATGTGGACACTCTGAGAAGCGAGGAACACCTGGACTACTGGGTGTGCAGGCTTGACCTGTGGCCAGAGCTAGCACAATTTGCCATGGAACTCTTGGCTTGCCCCTCGTCGAGTGTCCTGTCCGACAGGACGTTCAGCGTAGTAGGGGGGATCGTGACTGATAAGCGCACTCGCCTAGCTCACGACAGTGTGGACTACCTCACATTTCTAAAAATTAATGAGGCATGGATCTCGTAGGAACTCAACACCTATGACGACCACGTGTAATTGAATTTCCTCATGCCAGCCCACACTTATCCGCCACCACCCAGAACAAAAAATGGTGCTTGTCTTATGTATATACAGCAGCATAAAAGGCTGTCAGGTGAATGCCTAATTTTTGGAGCCTCTACTCCAGTGGCCTACAGTGCAATTTTTATCAAGTGACCGCCTAATATACCTCCAGCCACAGAATCACAAGTTCTTTTGTGTCAGGTGAATGCCTAATTTTTGAAGCCTCTATTCCTGTGGTCTACAGTAAAAATTTTATCCATTGACTGCCTAATATACCTCCAGCCACAGAATCACAAGTTCTTTTCTGTCAGGTGAATGCCAAATTTTTGGGGCCTCTACTCCAGTGGCCAACAGTAACATTTCTATCCAGTGAACGCCTAATGTATCTCCAGGCGCATCAGCGAAAGTTCATTTCTGTCCAGTGAATGCCAAATTTTGGGGGCCTGTACTCCAGTAGCCTATAGTAAAATTTTTATCCAGTGACCCCTTAATGTACCTCCAGCCACAGAATCACAAGTTCTTTTCTGTCAGGTGAATGCCAAATTTTTGGGGCCTCTACTCCAGTGGCCTACAGTAACATTTTTATCCAGTGAACGCCTAATGTACCTCCAGCCACTTCAGCCAAAGTTCTTTTTTGTCTGGTGAATGCCAAATTTTTGGGGCCTGTACTCCAGTGGCCTACAGTAAAGTTTTTATCCAGTGACCGTCAAATTTACCTCCAGCCACAGAATCACAAGTTTTTTTCTGTCAGGTGAATGCCTAATTTTTGGAGCCTGTACTGGCCGACAGAATTTTTTTTTGCCAGCGACCGCCTAATTTACCTCCAGCCACATAATCACAAGTTCTTTTCTGTCAGGTGAATGTCTAATATTTGGGGCCCGTACTCCCATGGCCTAAAATAAAAATTTTCTAGGGCACATTTTTGAGAGTTTCCCTTTAAGACACCTAAAATTACATATTTTTTGTGGGAATTTTTGCCAATGATCCCCCTTTGGTATATCACTGTCCATGTTGTGGGACTATTTGTGTACTTCTAGTAAGTGTTTGCTGGCTGCAAATATGACCTGAAGTTTTTTCAGGTTCGCCTGCCATTAAAGTGAATAGGGCCAGCAGCGAACGCGCGGTTTGCGAACATTTGACGGCGAACGCAAATCGTCCCGGCCGATGTTCATCCATCACTACGCAGGAATTGCTTAAGGCTGAGTGCACACCATCAGCTCTCTAAAAGGCAGCAGATTCTACTAAATGGTGCAGCACCAACTTCAGCAACTTGGCCAGGTGGTAATTAAGCTTGAGTACTAGTGGATTGCTGGGTGTGAATAGCTATTGTTATGTAGATAATGTGAAAGACACCCTACTGCCAGTGGATGCCGCCTGGCTTTCACAAGGGAGACTGTTTACTTTATAAACTGCTTGTTTCCACCACCCAGTAGTCCAGTAGTGGTGGTCGTGCTTGCACACTATAGGTGCCCAGGACCATGGGAGCTCACATAGGCTGATGCTTTTTTCTATAGTGTACAAGCACAGCCATTGCTGATGGATTGCAGGGTGGTCGTAACTATGGAAATGAGCAGTGCGCAATGTGATGGAAAAACTAATCCAGCCAGCAAAGGATGCAATATGGATAATAACAATACATTAGAAAGTGGCTTGTATTAACTTTCTCTACATAATAAATGCTATTTGCTGAAGTGACACAACCCCTTTAAGCTTGTGTTGTGCACATGTAATGAGCAGGTAGACAGGTGACAGAGTATGGGTCCATTCACACATCCGTAGTTCTGGGTCCGCATCCATTCCGCAATTCTGCACACCAAAATAGAACCAATGATAATGGCAACTTATTCAAAAAAAAATAAACACAACTCAGTTAAGAGAAAAATAAATGTGTTTTTCAAAAACTGAAACTGTGCAAAACCAACATGAAGCAAGTAATCAATCCATCAAAATCTGCACTAATCCCTTCTGAACCCTGCAGAATACCCAAACAGCAGTTTACGTCCACTTTTATTACCTTTCCCAGTAGAACCTGCCTCACAAGCTAAGGGGCATGGTGATAGCATGGGCAAATAATGCTAGACACTAAAATGGCATTTCTGTGGAAAACTAGCAATTTTCATTTTGTGCTATTCCCTGCTCATTTATTTCTGCAAAATACCAACATTGTCAAAATGCTCACTTCACGGCTTCATAAAGAACTTAAGTGGTGTACTTTCCAACATGGGGTCACTTATTGGGGGTTTACACTTTACAGATACCTCAGGGGCTCTCCAAATGTGATGTAGCACTCGAATATCATTCCAGCAAAATATGTTCTCCAAAACTCAAATAGCTCTCCCTCCATTCTGAGCCCCGCCTTGTGCCCATACAGTTGCTTATATTCACGTTTATGTTATTTCAGTACCCTGGCATTTCAGTAACTTTTTTGATCACTTTTAATTTTGCTATTTAGGAAACAGCATAAAGAAAAGGCAGCAATTCTCCCAATGATTTTTGGGTACACTGTGCACCATTTAGGAAAAACAATATGTTAACTTTATTCTGCTGGTCGGTATGATTACAGAGATACCAATTTTTTATAGTTTATTATTTTTTTATTTTTGCTATTTGTACACAACAAAACCATTTTTGAAAAAAAAATTGTTTTTGTACTGCCATTTAGGAATGAGCGAACTCGAACTTTACGGGGTTCGGTGTTCGGGTGGGTTAGGAATTCCGTTATAGGTTCCGTTATAACAGAATATAGTGGAATTCATAGACAGAATGCAAAATGGAAGCCTTTAAGAGGTATTCTGTTTTGATCCGTCATAATGGAAATCTATGGCCAAGCATAACGGATGCCTCTGGTTTTGGTTATGCAGGACAGAAAACAAAGTCATGTTCCGTCCTGCATAACGGAAACCAGAAGGATCCGTTATGCTTGGCCATATACTTCTATTTTGACGGATCAAAACAGAATACCTCTTAAAGGATACAGTTTTGCATTCCATCTATGAATTCCGTTATATTCTGTTAGAACGGAACCTATAATGGAATTCCTAACCCACCCAAACACCGAACCCAAATTCAGTAAAGTTTGGGTTCGCTCATCCCTATTTCCATTTTCAGAGAACTATGGGGGAGATTTATCAAACTGATGTAAAGTAGAACTCGCTTAGTTGCCCATAGCAACCAATGAGATTCCTCCTTTCATTTTCCAAAGGAGCTCTGAAAAATGAAAGGTGGAATCTGATGTGGGCAACTAAGCCAGTTCTACTTTACACCAGTTTGATAAATCTCTCCCTATATTTTTTTTTTGGTGATGGTCTTGTGTGAGGGGCTCATTTTTTGCGTAGGATGAGGTGATGGTTTCATTGGTACCATTTTGGGGTACATAGGACTTTTAGATCACTTTATTTTTTGGGGAGGCAAGGTGACCAAAAATACCTGTTCTGTCATACTTTTTTTATAGTGGTACCATTTTGGGGTACATAAGACTTTTAGATCACTTGATTTTTTTGGGAGGCACCTACCAGATTTTTTTGGGAGGCGAGGTGACAAAAATACCTGTTCTGTCATACTTGTTCTGTTCTGTATTCTGTCATACTTTTTTTTTATGATGTGATATTTTTATAGAGCCAGTTGTTACAGACGCAGTAAATCCTTATATGTTTATAAAAAAAAAAAATGTATTTTTTCAATGATAAATTAATGAGGGGAACGATTTTTTTGTACACGTGAAAATTTTATTTTAATTTTTAATTTTATATACCGTATGCACTTTGCATTAAAAAAAAGTCACATGATCATCTCCTAGCTCACAAAGGCAGAAGATCTTCTAAGATGTAAGCTATATGACACCTATATGTATCTAAGCTCTATGGCACCTATATATATCTAAGCTATATAACGGCTATATGTATCTAAGCTATATGACGGCTATATGTATCTAAGCTCTATGGCAGGTATATGTATCTAAGCTATATGACGGCTGTATGTATCTAAGCTATATGACGGCTATATGTATCTAATCTATATGACGGCTATATGTATCTAAGCTATATGACGGCTATATGTATCTAATCTTTTTGACGGCTATATGTATCTAAGCCATATGACAGCGACATGTATCTAAGCTATATGACACCTATATGTATTTAAGCTATGACACATATGTATCTAAGCTATGACAGCTATATCTATCTAATATAGCTTAGATACATATAGCCGTCATATAGCTTAGATACATATAGCAGTCATATAACTTAGATACATAAGGATGTCATAGAGCTTAGATACATATAGGTGTCATAGAGCTTAAATACATATAGGTGTCATATATGACACCTATAGCTATCTAAGCTATATCACAGCAATATCTATATTATGGACAATAATTTACTTTGTGATGTTCCTGGGGGTGGTTTTGAGCTACCAGCAGAGGCTAGTAAAGATCGTCAGACGCAGGGCAACAGGCACACTGGTGGACCAGAGGGAGGGAGCTTTGGAATCCATGGAATCTTTCTTCACGGCTGCCGGCACTGATAAGGATAGCGCAGCCAGATACAGAGAGAGAGAGGAGCGGGCACCAAAGGCTCTGACGTTTCATTTACAGAGCCGGGCCACTCCCTCAAGCAGGGAGAAGCCTGTAATTGAGACATCACCGTTGGAGCCTGGTGAGTGATGTCAGAGGTCACGTGACCCGCATCAGGCGTGTGGAAACACAGCAGAATAAATAATGAATGTACATTAGAAATGTATTTTTAATAATGTTTTAAGCCATCTTAACATATATTGATTTACCTCGGATAACCCCTTTAAAGACAATAATGCCCCGTAAAAAAAGGAAATTGGGCGATTGTCGTCAGATGCTAAGAGAAAAGCCATATAAGGGGGTGGGTTATTATGAAAATCACTGTTAACTAGAGTTGAGCGGACACCTGGATGTTCGGGTTCGACGGGTTCGGCCAAACTTCGTAAAAAAGTTCGAGTTCGGGACCCAAACTTGACCTGAACTTGACCCCGAACCCGAACCCCATTGAAGTCAATGGGGACCCAAACTTTTGAGCACTAAAATGGCTGTAAAAATGTCATGGAAAGGGCTAGAGGGCTGCAAATGTCGTCAAAATGTGGTTAAGAGCATGGCAAGTGCTCTGCAAACAAATGTGGATAAGGAAATGACTTAAAATGACATAAAATACGTAAAAATTATAATCTTGATCTAGGAGGACCAGGTCCATATGGAGTAGGAGCTTGTGGAGGAGGTGGATGTGGCGGTGTAGGTGGAAGTGGCGGTGGAGGAGGAGGAGGTAGCCTACACTGATTTTTGGTTTAAAATTCATTTATATTTTTTTCATTGGGTACAATTAAATTAGGGTAAAATTGGGATCGAGAAGAAATGTGGGAAAAGCTATTTAGGCGCAAATGTGGGACAAATTACAGAAGCCCAAATGTGGTCCAAAAGAGTCAAGCGGAATTGTGGAAAAAGCTAAAGCGGAATTGTGGGAAAAGCTATTGAGGCGCAAATGTTGGCCAAAAAAAGAGTATAGCGGAAATGTGGGACAAAGTATTTAAGCTTAAATGTGGTGCAACTTGTTTTAGTTTAAGCATTGAATCAAAGGAGGTGGCGCGCATCAATTAAAAAAGCATTTCAGCAATTTTATTCCCGGTCACCTATGCAGAGCAGGGGTTTATTCACGTCTAAAATTGTATGTCAACCCAAGAATGTAATAGAAAAATTACAGAAATTAATTAACCTGTCTACTTGGTAGAGCAGGGGTCTATGACAGAAAACAATTGTTTATTGTCACCCTAAAATGTAAAATAAAAATTATTGAAATTTATTAAGCTGTCAACTAGGTAGAGGATGGGTATATTACACCCAAAGATTGGTGAATTTGACCCTAAAATGTAACTGACAAATGTTTTTTTTTTTTTTTACCAGTCTAATAAGTATAGCAGTGGTACTTCACACCAAAAAATTGCTGAATTTCACCAGAAAATGTAACTGACAATAATATTTTTTTGATAACCGGCCTACTAGGTATAGCAGTGGTATATCACACCAAAAAATTTGTGAATTTCACCAGAAAATGTAACAGACAATTTTTTTTATTGTTTAACCTGTCTACTAGTTATAGCAGTGGTACTTCACACCCAAAAATTGTTTAATTTCAACTGAAAATGTAACTAACAAATATATTTTTTTTGTTAACCGGCCTACTAGGTATAGCAGTGGTACTATTCACCCAAAAATTGGTTAATTTCACCAGAAAATGTTAATGACAATTATATTTAATTTTTTTAACCGGCCTACTAGGCATAACAGTGGTACTATACACCCAAAAATTTGTGACTTTCACCCGAAAATGTTAATGACAATTTTTTAATAGTTTTTTTGACCGGCCTACTAGGTATAGCAGTGATACTATACACCCAAAAATTGGTGAATTTCACCAGAAAATGTAAATTACAAAGTAGTGAAATGATATAAAATAAAACACGTACACAAAAAAAAATTGATTTATGAGGTGGAGTTCCATATGGAGTAGGAGTTTGAGGAGGCGGTGGACGTTGCAGAGTAGATTGAAGCGGCGATGGAGGAGGACGAGATAGGCAACACAGGTTTTTGGTTTTAATTTAATTTTGTAAAATTAAGGTACACTCCAAAAGAGTGTGAAATATCCAAAATACAAACATGCGCAATTGCGCTGCAGTATAACAATAGCTGCTTAGTGCCCGTATACATGTCTATTCTGCACAAGGTACGGACAAGTCCTGAGGGATCCATGCCTGGTTCATTTTAATGAACGTGAGCTTGTCCACATTGGTTGAGGACAGACGGCTGCGCTTGTCTGTGATGACGCCCCCTGCATTGCTAAACACACGTTCAGATAATATACTGGCTGCAGGGCAGGCCCGCACCTCCAAGGCGTAAATGGCAAGCTCAGGCCATGTGCCCAATTTAGACACCCAGAAGTTGAAGGGGGCAGACCCGTCATTCAGTACGTGTAGGCGTGTGCACACATACTGCTCCACCATGTTGGTGAAATGCTGCCTCCTGCTAAGACGTTCCATATCAGCTGGTGGTGCTGGTTGTTGTGGCGTGCTGACAAAGCTTTTCCACATTTCGGCCATGCTAACCCTGCCTTCTGAGGTGCTGGCGGTGCCCCAGCTGCGTTGGTGACCTCTTCCTCGTCCTCTGCCTTCGCCTTGTGCTTCCACTATGTGCCCGCTGTCAGGTGGGAATGCCACCAGCAGCGCGTCTACCAGCGTGCGCT
The DNA here is from genome assembly GCF_905171765.1 of Bufo bufo. Lineage (NCBI taxonomy): Eukaryota > Metazoa > Chordata > Amphibia > Anura > Bufonidae > Bufo > Bufo bufo. The sequence goes on from NC_053391.1 coordinate 229,031,642, forward strand.
TGTACTCCCGCATCTTACGATCACGATCCAGTGACGGAATTAAGGACGGTACGTTGTCCTTGTAATGGGGATCCAGCAGTGTGGCCACCCAGTAATCAGCACAAGTTAGAATGTGGGCAACTCGGAGGTCGTTGTGGAGACACTTCAGCATGTAATCGCTCATGTGTTCCAGGCTGCCCAGAGGCAACGAAAAGCTGTCCTCTGTGGGAGGTGTATCGTCTGTGTCCTCAGTATCCCCCCATCTACGCACAAGTGATGGCCGTGAGCTGGTTTGGGTGCCACCCTGCTGTGAACATGGTTCCTCCTCCTCCATCTCCTCCACCTCATCCTCCACCTCCTCATCCTCCAGAACTGTGGCCTGGCTGTACAATTGTGTACCTTGGGTTTGTGGGTGCAGGAATCCACCCTCGGAGCCATTTGGGAATGACTGGCCGGAAACCCTACGGAATGATGCCTCTTCCTCCTCCTCCTCCTGTGCCACATCCTCCTCCATCATCGCCAGGAGCGTTTTTTCAAGGAGGCATAGAAGTGGGATAGTAACGCTGAGAACGGCGTTATCGGCACTGGCCATTTTGGTGGAGTACTCAAAACAGTGCAACAAGGAACACAGGTCTCACATGGAGGTCTAGTCATTGGTGATGAAGTGGTGCTGTTCCGCCGAGCAACTCACCCGTGCGTGCTGCAGCTGAAACTCCACTATCGCCTGCTGCTGCTCACACAGTCTGGCCAGCATGTGCAAGGTGGAGTTCCACCTTGTGGGCACGTCGCATATGAGGCAGTGAGCGGGAAGGCCGACGTTACGCTGCAGCGCTGACAAGCGAGCAGCAGCAGGGTGAGAACGCCAAAAGCGCGCACAGACGGTCCGCACTTTATGCAGCAGCTTTGACATATCGGGGTAATTTATAAGGAATCTCTTCACCACCAAATTCCGCACATGCGCTAGACAAGGTATGTGCGTCAATCTGGCTAGTCCCAGAGCTGTTGCGAGATTTCGCCCATTATCGCACACAACCAGGCCAGGTTTGAGGCTGACTGGCACAAACCACTCATCGGTCTGTTTTTCAAGGCCCGTCCACAGCTCCTGCGCGGTGTGGGGTTTGTCCCCCAAACAGATAAGTTTTAATACTGCCTGCTGTCGTTTACCCCTGGCTGTGCTGAGGTTGGTGGTGAAGGTGTTACACTGATCGGATGAGAAGCTGGTAGAGGATGATTAAGCAGAGTAGGAGGAGGAAGCAACAGGAGGCAAACTGAAGCGCCCTGCAATCCTCGGTGGTGGAAGGACATGCGCTAAACTGCTACCCGCCTCAGGCCCAGCCACCACTGCATTTACCCAGTGTACTGTTATGGAGATATAACGGCCCTGACTGTGCTTACTGGTCCACGTATCCGTAGTCAGGTGCACCTTGCCACAGATGGCATTGCGCTGTGCACACCTGATTTTGTCCCCTACTTAGTTGTGAAGGGAAAGGATGGCTCGCCTTGAAAAGTAGTGGCGGCTGGGTATGACGTACTGTGGGACAGCCACCGCCATAAGGCCTTTAAAACTATCCGTCTCCAAGAGACGGAATGACAGCATTTTAAAGGCCAGTAATTTAGAATGCTGACATGGGATCGCGGGTGGGTAGGGGGGTACTTCCTCTTCCTCTCCAGTGTTTGGGATATGGAGAGCTGAATGCTTCCATGGGACATTGTGGAGATGCTTGCTGACCCAGGTGTTGGTGTTGCTGGCAGATCCTCTGTTTGCGGGGTGCCAGGTGGCACTGTCACTCCAGAGGTGGATGAAGAGGCCGCGACTGCAGCAGAAGAGGAAGCAGGAGGAGCCAGAGACCTTTCTTGGTTTTTGAGGTGTCTACTCCACTGCAGCTCGTGCTTTGCACTTAAATGCCTGGTCATGCAGGTTGTGCTCAGGTTGAGAACGTTTATGCCTCGCTTCAGGCTCTGATTGCACAGGATGCAAACCACTCGTGTCATGTCGTCAGCACATTGTCTAAAGAACTGCCACGCCAGGGAACTCCTTGGAGCTGTCTTTGGTGTGCTCGGTCCCTTGCTGCGGTGGGCAGTAGGAGGCTTACTGTCTAGAGGACGGCCGCTCCGCTTTTGCACCCTGCTCCCTCTTCTGCTGTGCTGGTGGCTCTGTGCGACCACCACCTCTTCCTCCAAACTACATAGGTCACTCGCATGACCTTGATTCCATGTGGGTTCGAGGACCTCATCGTCCTCCACATCATCTTCCACCCAGTCTTCACCCCTGCCTTCCTTGTCGGTCTGCACACTTTCAAAAGCCCCAGCAGTTGGCACCTGTGTTTCGTCATCATCCGAGACGTGCTGCGATGGTCCTCCCATGTACTCATCTTGAAAGATAAGTGGTTGGGCATCGGTGCACTCAATCTCTTCCACTTCTGGGGCAGGGATAGGTGGATGGCCCTGGGAAACCCTGCTAACAGAGTCATCAATAAGCAGAAGAGACTGCTGCATGACTTAGGGATCAGACGGCTTGGCTGATTTGCAAGTGGGTGAGGTGAAAGACTGTTGGACATCGGCTGAAGGTGCAAACTGTGGTCTTTAAGCAGGAGACTGGGTGGGAGACAATGTGAAGGAACTGGATACACTGTCAGCAACCCAATCTACTATCGCCTGTACTTGTTCAGGCCTCACCATTCGTAGAGCAGCATTAGGCCCGACCATATACCGCTGCAGGTTTTGTCGCCTACTCGCACCTGAGGAAGGGGTTTCACTTGTGCGTGTAGCTGGCACAGATCGACCACGTCCTCTCCCTGCAACAGGAGCTCCACCAGCAGCACCACGACATGGGCCACGTCCCTTATTTGACGCTCTCCTTACGCTCTCTTGTACTAAATGGGTGTTTAATAATAGTAGAATAGAACGACCGTATGTAAAGGGTGTATCTCACACGGTCTGAACCAGTGTAGGCGTGAATTAAATATTTCTTTGCCCAAAATGGCTGTATTTCAAATGCCTGATTTAAACCCTGTATATAGAGGTAGAATCTCACAAGGCCTGAACCAGTGTAGGCCTAAAATAAATATTTCTTTGCACAAAATGGCTGTATTTCAAATGGCTGTATTTCAAATCCCTGATTCAAACCCCTGTATGTAGAGGGGGTATCTCACACGGTCTGAACCAGTGTAGGCCTGAAGTAAATATTTCTTTGCCCAAAATGGCTGTATTTCAAATGCATGAATCAAACCCCTGTATGTAGAGGGAGTATCTCACAGGGCCTGAACCAGTGTAGGCCTGAAGTAAATATTTCTTTGCCCAAAATGGCTGTATTTCAAATGTCTGATTCAAACCCCTGTATGTAGAGGGGGTATCTCACATGGTCTGAACCAGTGTAGGCCTAAAGTAAATATTTCTTTGCCCAAAATGGCTGTATTTCAAATGCCTGATTCAAACCCCTGTATCAGGAAAATACAGTTTTTTTGGCAAAAAAGTGTGTTTTTAAAACCCCAGAAATGATGGGTGCATTTCTACTTTAAATTACACACTGACTAATCCAGATGTTGTAGTTTGCCGAAAAAAATTGTGATTTTCAATGTCCCAAAAGCTGTGCTGGTGCACTGAGCTTGCATAAAATGGCAGCTGCCGCCACCCACCTAACTAACAAAATTATAAAAGTTTTTTTTTTGTTGGTCAATGGCCTCAGGGCAGGGTAAAACGATTGTGCCCTGCACTCACACAACTATTTCTCTGTAGATCGCTGAGTTAGAGTCTCTCCCTGAAATCACAAGTCCAGCAGCATCCTCTCCCTACACTTGTAACAGCAGAGTGACGTACAGCGCTACGTGACTCAAGCTTATATAGAGCCTGGGTCACATGCTGCTCTGGCCAATCACAGCCATGCCATTAGTAGGCATGGCTGTGATGGCTTCTAAGGTCAGACAGTTAACCGCTTGTTGATTGGCTGCTGTGCAGCCTTTCAAAAAGTGCCAGGAAAGCGCCGAACACCGAACCCAAACCCAAACTTTTACGGAAATGTTTGGGTTCGGGTCCGGGGTCCAAAAATCCTAAAGTTTGGTACGAACCCAAACTTTACAGTTCGGGTTTGCTCAACCCTACTGTTAATGAGACAGGACACTGACACCAATAAAGGGGCGGCCACTGTGGAGGTCACTCTTAAAGAGGCATTCACTGTGGATGTTACTGTTAAGGGGCAGGGTACTGTGGAGGCCACTGTTAAAGGGCAACTGCTGTGGAGGTCACTTTTAAGACAGCAGGGTACTGTGAGGTCACTGTTAAGGGAGCGGGGTACTGTGGCAGTCATTGTTGAAGGGGCTAGCACTGTGAAGGTCTCTGTTAAGCAAGCAGGGAACAGTGGCGGTCACATTTTAAGGTAACGATCTGCTATGGAGGTCAATAAAATATACCCATGCAAAGCTGGGTCCTTCTGCTAATATATATATATATATATATATATATATATATATATATATATACTTAACAAATGACGAGGCTGCACTTCCAGCTTTAGCTGTCAGGGTGAAGACCCCAAAACTTTAATCCCAGCAACGTTTCGGCCTACTCCATGAGGCCTTTATCATGCTACATAACAGTGCATACAACAGGGTATATATACCCACAATTCAATAAAAAACCAATTACAATCAGTGATTACACATGTCGTCAATCAAGTCACATGATCTCTAACCACATCATCACATGACATTTGTGAGTAGTAAACATTACAGATGAATAATACAAAAGGTATAAAAATTACAACTGGTGATCATACATAATTGCAATATAATGTGCGTTCTAATTAGTATATGTACCTACATTCAATATGTGGGGGCAGTCAGGGGGGGAATGCGGCAACCAACCTCGGCCGATGGCCTGAGGCGATCGCCTCATTCCCACCGGCCCCCACTGTAGTATACATTCTTTGTGTGCAGTTACAATGGGACAAACCCTTCCCATCTATTTGCACCACAAACTATATTGTACGTGTATATCCACTCGCTACCCAGTTTGTGGCCAGTGTAATGACATACATCAACTCAAAACATTCACTAGCTGTAAAATAACATGTCGAGGTCAGTAGACATATTGCGCACCAAGTAGCCCACTTAGGCACATATCCGCCATCCGCACTGAATCCATTGAAAATGCATGGTCCATCTGAGAGAGACCCCCCCGATGTATTCTCCTATACCAGGCAGGATGAGGAGAGGATCCTCCATGATTTGGTGAGCGACTGCACATTCTTATCTACCCCATCTGTTACAGAGCTAAAGAAAGGCTATGAAGCGGATGGTAAACGGCTGGCCTCAATGGAGCTGCATTTAGCGACCCTAGCAGAGTACTACAAGTCGCATAGAATCCCAAGGGGGATGCGCTCCCAACTGAAGCCTAGCCTGTTTCCAGCTGACAGCAAGTTTGCACTTAAATTCACGCATATCTCTAACAAGTATGCCCTTGATGTTATACTGCTTAATCTGGAGTTCCTTCAACATGAATTATGCATGACACGTGAACAGCTTGATAAAGCTGATAACAAATTGAAGGAAGCCCTCCCTACACAGGACTATGATACATACCTAACCAGTTGCTCTGCATATTTGGAAAAATTTAGAAAAGAGCAGGAGGTGATCAAACGACGAAAATGGCTGCGTGATGAAGAGGATTACAGACGGGGTAACGTTTACATGTGGCAAGAGCAAAAAGGCCAGAGACGGCAACCGTTTTACGGTAATTACAACAATAACAAAAAGAATAATATCAACCCCAGGAGAAGATTGACATCAACAACTGAGGAGGGATGTACACCAACTGAGCAACGACCAGAGGATCGTTTTTTAGGTCCAGCTCTGGACTTAAAAGGACCAGACGTGGTGGACAGAGACAATACAGATGGAGAAAAAGTGTAAGAAATCGGCCGACGAGGAAAAGAAATCCATAGTAATAAACATATCTTCCCATGTATTGACAACCGCACAAACTGAGCTACTGTCTAAAGGTTTAACATTTTGCCCTGCAGTGGGTGTTGATTGGTTCCAACTTGAAGTTGACCTACAGAAGTTTTTCAGAAATATAAAATTGAAGGTGTGGTTTTCTGAAACTGACAAACAGATGATTGGTGGTGACATTGAGCGGTGTTGTGAACTCTCTCTTCGCGGTGTAGGCTTGCATGCCAAGAGTGACTTCACACCACAGATCAAATGTCCAGCTATAGACACGTATATCAATGCAGTGAGGGCAGACATTGAGAGCCTGAAAGGCTCTATGTTGACTGGAGGTCTCAAGCATCCAAAAATGCCTGCGGTGCGCTCCATTGGATGACGCTGCGGTCCATGGAGTAGGCACGTAGGTGCGCGGCAGTATCGGGGGCGGGACCAGTGACGTCTGGCCCGGATCATGCGCACTGCAGACGGAGGGACGCTAACGCCGGCTGGTCCGATGGGAGCATGGGTGGTGAGCTCCATCATGTTGTTTTTAAGTTTAGATACGATGCAGTTGCGTCATTGATATAAAGTTTTTAACTCTTTATGCACGGAGCACTTATGCACTTTATTCATGTATTGAAGTTATGTACGTAATGGACATAAATTCTGTGTAAACTGAATGTAGGTACATATACTAATTAGAATGCACATTATATTGCAATTATGTATGATCACCAGTTGTAATTTTTATACCTTTTGTATTATTCATCTGTAATGTTTACTACTTACAAATGTCATGTGATGATGTGGTTAGAGATCATGTGACTTGATTGACGACATGTGTAATCACTGATTGTAATTGGTTTTTTATTGAATTGTGGGTATATATACCCTGTTGTATGCACTGTTATGTAGCTTGATAAAGGCCTCATGGAGTAGGCCGAAACGTTGCTGGGATTAAAGTTTTGGGGTCTTCACCCTGTCACCTAAAGCTGGAAGTGCTGCCTTGTCATTTGTTAACTATATATCGTGGAGGAGTTGCCGGCCTCTGTGAGGAATTGCACCCAGTGCACTACGTCTGACTGTGCTGCTGCAATATTTGGGATTTTATATATATATATATATATTTTATTATTGCAGATTTTTCCTGTACCTGAGGCTGACATAATAGCCTCAGTTATATGAGGGATACAGCCCCCAGAGTGGTTGTACAGTACTATACAGCTCTGTACAATCTCACTACAGAGCTGATCTTGGTCTGATAAGGCTCAGTTCGTGAATACTCCCAGTTCACAGCAGATCACTTCCTAATTTTATACACAGTGCTAGTTTATCACTGTGTATGGAGCAATAGGGAAGGCAGGGTTGGTGAAAAAATGTCTCTGCCTACTCTATGGGGAGCCCTACTGTAACTAACAAATCATTTTTTTTAAAAAATTTTTTACCTTTTTTAGGTCCCCAAGTAGACCACAATTTGCAATCATTAGATTGCAACTAAAATAGAATAATCAAATTTGCACCATTATTCTATACAGAAATCACTATATCACAGTTCAGTGCTGCTACCTACTAGCATGAATTCTAATATACAAATACTAAGCCTCTAATCCTAGTACAAGCTCAGGCTAATTATTAGCATCGGACACTTTCCTCGATCTCCACCGGAGGAAAGCATTCCTGACCCGGAAGTGCGCTCTTCTGTGTTTTAGTACTCTCAAATGCCGTGGTCACATTTGACCACGGCACTGAGGGATTAAATATCCACAGTTGGCATTGCCACTGATTGCGGATCTCATATGAAACAGCAGGTACCCTGCAGCTATGGCGCTCGCTCCACTCTGGAGCAGGCACCATCTTTAAAGACCTAACATCAGCCTTACATGTATGGCGAATGTCGGGAAGGGGTTAATTAAACCATCATATATATGTGATTACTACAGCAAAACACAGGCTAAGGCAGCAATCAACCTGTGAGTGTTAAAGTGAAATTGAGCGCAAAGCCTCAATTGTCCTTTTCGGTGAATTCCATTTCCACAAGGTTGGAATAAATTATTGTTTTTGGGATTGTTCAATTTAAATACACCAGCATAAATAAATGATTACTACAGCAAAATACAGGGCAGGGAAGCAATCTACCTGTGAGTGTTAATGTGAAATTGAGCATCAAGCCTCAATCGTCTGTTTCTGTGAATTTCTGTTCCACACAGTTGAAATTTTAATTTTTTGGGAATGTTTAATTTAATTAAACCAGCTTAGGCTACTTTCAAACTCGCGTTTTTGGCGGATATGTTATGGATCTGCAAAAACATATCCGTTACAATAATATAACCGCATGCATCCGTCATGAACGGATCCGTTTGTATTATCTGTAACATAGCCAAGACGGATCCGTCATGAACTCCATTGAAAGTCAATGGGAGTCGGATCCGTTTTCTATTGTGCCAGATTGAGAAAACAATTTGGCTCAGTTTCATCAAGCGGACAGCACAACGCTGCAGGCAGCGTTTTGGTGTCCGCCTCCAGAGCGGAATGGAGACTTATCGAAGGCAAACTGACGCATTCAGAGCGGATCCTTTTCCATTCAGAATGCATTAGGGCAAAACTGATCCATTTTGGATTGCTTATGAGAGCCCATGACAGATATCACAAACGGAAAGCCAAAATGCAAGTGTGAAAGTAGCCTTATATATGTGATTACTACAACAAACAAAGACTATGGCAGCAATCTACAGTAACAGTAAGTTTTAATGTGAAATTGAACATCAAGCCTCAATCGCCCGTTTCCGTGAATTCCATTTCCACAAGGATGGAATTGAATTTTTTGGGAGATTGTTCAATTGAATTAAACCAGTATATATATATGATTACAACAGCAAAACACAGGGTAGGGCAGCAATCTACCTGGAAGTGTTAATGTGAAATTGTGCTTCGGGCCTGGCCCTTAATCATCATTTACGTTCAATTATTTCTCTACACTGTTGAAATCTTATTTTTTTCGGACTTGTTCAGTTTAATTAACCCCTTCAGGACCCTGCCATTTTTCACCTTAAGGACCAAGCCATTTTTTGCAAATCTGACGAGTCACTTTATGTGGTGATAAGTTTAAAATCGCTTTTAATTATCCAGGCCATTCTGAGATTGTTTTCTCGTCACATATTGTACTTCATGACAGTAGTAAAATTGAGTAAAAAAATATATATATTTTTATTTATAAAAAAAATCAAAATTTACAAAAAAATCTGAAAAATTAGCAAATTTCCAAATTTCAATTTCTCTACTTTTATAATAGATAGTAATACCTCAAAAAATTGTTATTACTTTCCATTCCCCATATGTCTACTTCATGTTTGGATCATTTTGTGAATGCCTTTAAATTTTTTAGGGATGTTACAAGGCTTAGAAGTTTAGAAGCAAATCTTGAAATTTTTCAGAGCATTTCTAAAACCCACTTTTCAGGACCAGTTCAGGTCTGAAGTCACTTTGTGAGGCCTGCGTAATAGAAAACACCCAAAAATGACCCAATTTTAAAAACTACATTTCTCAAGGTATTCAAAACTGATTTTACAAACTTTGTTAACCCTTTAGGTGTTCCACAAAAATTTATGGAAAATAGAGATACAATTTCAAAATTTCACTTTTTTGGCAGATTTTCCATTTGAATCCATTTTTTTCAGTTACAAAGCAAGGGTTAACAGCCCAAAAAAACTCAATATTTATGGCCCTGATTCTGTAGTTTACAGAAACACCCCATATGTGGTCATAAACTGCTGTACGGGCACACGGCATTGCGCAGAAGGAAAGGAACGCCATACGGTTTTTGGAAGGCAGATTTTGCTGGACTGGTTTTTTGACACCATGTCCCATTTGAAGCCCCCTGATGTACACCTAGAGTAGAAACTCCAGAAAAGTGACTCCAATTTGGAAACTACGGGATAAGGTGGCAGTTTTGTTGGTACTATTTTAGGGTACATATGATTTTTAATTGCTCTATATTACACTTTTTGTGAAGCAAGGTAACAAAAAATAGCTGTTTTGGCACCGTTTATTTTGACAGGTTAGATCATGTGGTATTTTTATAGAGCAGGTTTTACGGATGCGACAATACCAAATATGACTCCTTTTTTTTGGTTGTTTGTCTCAGTTTTACATAACAAAGCATTTTTGAAAAAAAAAAGATTTTTCAGTGTCTCCACATTCTGAAGGCTGTAGTTTTATTTTATTTTTTTGGGGCGACTGTCTTGTGTAGGGGCTCATTTATTTCGGGATGAGATGACGGTTTGATTGGTACTATTATAGGGTGCATATGACTTTTTGATCGCTTGCTATTACACTTTTTGTGATGCAAGGTGACAAAAAATAGCTTTTTTCACACACCGTTTTTTTTTTTTTACGGTATTCAACTGAGGGATTAGGTCATGTAATATTTTTATAGAGCAGGTTATTACAGACGTGGCGATACCTAATATGTATACTTTTTCATTTATGTAAGTTTTACAAATGATTTCATTTTTTAAACACAAAAAAACATGTTTCAGTATCTCCATTGTATGAGAGCCATAGTTTTTTCAGTTTTTGGGCGATTATCTTAGGTAGGGTAGGATTTTTGCGGGTTGAGATGACGGCTTGATTGGCACTATTTTGAGGTGCGTATGACTTTTTGATCACTTGCTATTACACTTTTTGTGATGTATGGTGACAAAAAAATTGCTTTTTTCACACCATTTATATTTTTTATTTATTTTTACGGTATTCGCCTGAGGGGTTAGGTCATGTGATATTTTGATAGAGCAGGTTATTACGGATGCGGCGATACCTAATATCTATACTTTTTTTTATTTATCTAAGTTTTACTCAATGATTTCATTTTTTAAACACAAAAATCATGTTTTAGTGTCTCCATAGTCTGAGAGATATAGTTTTTTACGTTTTTGGGCAATTATCGTAGGTAGGGTATCATTTTTGCGGGATGAGATGACGGTTTGATTGGCACTATTTTAGGGTACATATGACTTTTTGAAAGCTTGCTATTACACTTTTTGTGATGTATGGTGACAAAAAATGGCTTTTTTCACACTATTTATATATATATTTATTTTTTTACGGTATTCACCTGAGGGGTTAGGTCATGTGATATTTTTATAGAGCAGGTTATTATGGACGTGGCGATACCTAATATGTTTACTTATTTATTTATGTAAGTTTTACACAATGATTTAATTTTTTAAACAAAAAAAAATCATGTTTTAGTGTCTCCATAGTATGAGAGCCATAGTTTTTTTAAGTTTTTGGGCAATTATCTTAGGTAGGGTATGATTTTTGCTGGATGAGTTAACGGTTTGACTGGCACTATTTTGGGGTGCGTATGACTTTTTGATCGCTTGCTATTACACTTTTTGTGATGTAAGGTGACAAAAAATTTCTTTTTTCACACCGTTTTTATTTTATTTTTTTAAGTTATTCACCTGAGGGGTTAGGACATGTAATATTTTTATAGAGCAGGTTATTACGGACGTGGCCATACCTAATATGTCTACTTTTTTTAATTTATGCAAGTTTTACACAATGACTTATTTTTGAAACAAAAAAATCATGTTTTAGTGTCTCCATAGTCTGAGAGCCATAGTTTTTTTTCAGTTTTTGAGCGATTATCTTATGTAGGGTATCATTTTTGCGGGATGAGATGATGGTTTGAGTGGCACTATTTTGGGGTGCATATGACTTTTTGATCGTTTGCTATTACACTTTTTGTGATGTAAGGTGTGTTTTTTTTGTGTCTTTTTTTGTGGCTTTTTTCTCATCGTTTTTATTTTAAAAAATTACGGCATTCACCTGTGGGATTAGGTCATTTGATATTTTTCTAGAGCAGGTTCTTACGGACGTGGAAATACCTAAAATATATTTTTTATTTACTTGTTTTACTCAACAGCATTTTTAAAACCAAGTGTCTCCATATTCTGAACCATAGTTGTTTTATTTTTTGGCCGATTGTCTTAGGTAGGGGCTCATTTTTTGAAGTGATGGTTAGATTGGTACTATTTTGGTGGGCATACGCCTTTTTTATCGCTTGGTGTTGTATTTTTAGTGATGTAAGGTGACAAAAAATTGTTTATTTAGCACTGTTTTTTTTTTTTTTTTTATGTGTTCATCTCAGGGGTTAGGTCATGTGATATGTTTATAGAGCCGGTCGATACGGACGAGGCGATACCTAATATGTCTACTTTTCCCTATATTTTACACTTTTTTTAACTTTATTTGGGGAAATTACGTATTTATTTTTTTACTTGAATTTTTTATTTTTTGGGAGGGGAACTTTATTTTTTTTACTTTTTTTTAACTTTATTTTTTGTCCTACTTTGGGACTTCAACCTTTGGGGGCCTGATCCTCTTTACAGTGCATTCCAATACTTCTGTATTGGAATGCATTGCCTGTAAGTGTAATACAGTGTGTATTACACATACAGCTCCCTACCTGTGAGATCCAGGGGGCTGATCTCACAGGATCTCCCCTGGAGGGCAGCCCCAATGCGTAGGGAAGGCATCGGGCTACCTTCCATGCCATCGGGTCCCCGTCACAGCAGCACGGGGACTCGAAGGCAGCTCCGATCCCCGCCCGACAGCGCTGACCGCAGCACTTTAAGGATTAATGTGCTGGCATCGGTGATTTAATCGATGCTGGCGCATGCAGCAGGGGTCCAGCTATCAGTGACTGCTGGACCCCTGCTGCTGATCAGGCAAACGCATCTCCTGCACCCGCCCGATGTACGTCACAGTCTTTAAGAAATGACGTACATGTATGTCATGGGTCCTTAAAGCGTTAAACAAGCTTATAAGTGATCAGTATAAAAATACACAGACCAGCACACAAAAGTATCTGCGAGTGATAACAAATTTAGGCCTAAATCTGTTTTCCTTTATTTTTGTTTTCACACATTTCCAATAAATTATATTTTTTTTATTGTAGTTGTTGATTATATTCAAATAAGAATACATATATGATTACTATGTGGCCAGGCAAACACAAATGTACTGTAGGCACTATAGCTCTACTGAAACTAAAGCTGCATCAGTCCCTCAGGCAAACAGAGGTGCCAGCCAGCCACTGCAGCACAGTGTCTTTCACATCGTCATCATCCCTTTCCGCTTCTCTCATTTATACTCCTCCTACACTCCATCGTCAGCCATTGATAACACATTGCGTGGCGAGGAGACAACTCTATGCACCTAACAATCCAATGGTGCACAATCTTAATACCAGTGGCAAATCTGCTGTCGTTGCAGTTGCTGCCGTACCATTTAGTGAAGTCTGCTGCCTTTAGGGAGCTAATGGCATGCAATCAGCCAGCATTATTTCTCCCAAAAAGCTATCCATGTCATGTACTCTCCTGTGGAGGACAACATGGGACCCTCCCTGTAATTCTCGTTGTTAGGCAAGGTCCATGCCCTGGTGGACCCATGGAGCAGATCTTACGGGCAGATACATAACACATCTTTCACAGCCCACTGGGTCAATGTTTTTTCCAGCAGTAATAAGGCATTGCATTGGCAACAAGGTCATGCCCTTTTGACCCCCCCAATGATTGTGTCAGCCTGGCTCCCACAGCAGCCACTTATCCACCTCCTCCATGGACACATTTCCTATCCCCAACAGCAGCAGGGCACAGGGTCACTAGCAATACCCCTCCTTCATATCACAAGTCATGAATTGCCACACCGTGTTAAAGCTGATCGGCCTGAGAGGGAATAGCCACAATGGCGATCAGTTGCTCAAGTACATCAAGAAGCAAACATCCCATGCCATGGAGGAGGAAGAGGATGATGAATATGAGAATGAAGAACTGCCACTGCAAGAGAAATAGGAGGAATCAGAGTGGTAGGAGCAAGAGGACAATGATATGGATGGGCCCGGCCAAGACACCTAATCGCCCCTGTCGGGAGAGTTGACAAAGAACTGGCTCATCGGGCACGCAGGCCAGAATGGAAACCTGTATGCTCCCTTGCTTACACAGTGACAGGCGTATTGTTGTCATCAAGCAGTCTGATGATGACTGCATAGCCATGCTTTTAGACCCTTTGGGAAGCCAAATTGCATTATTACCAGGAAACAATATGTACGCAGATTGTCACAGCTGATGGTGAGCTGACACCTGCTTCCAGCGTGTCTGAAAGGGACGCCCCTCTCTATTCCCAGCAGAGTCACCCCCTTTCTGCTACAACAGTTATTTCAGTCTCCTCAACATATTTGAAACAGTTTTTCCACATGTCACACCAGGCTGTGGCCAGTGACCAAACCGACAGCTTCTGCCTCAACACACAGGTTCAGGCCTACTTGAAATCTGGCCAGTCTCTAATACATACCCTGTTCCCTGACACCATGGACTTCTGGGCAGGCAGGCTAGAACAATGTCCAGAACTGGCACAGCATGCTCTATTTCTTCTTTCTTGTCCAGCCCCCAGTGTCATCTTGGATGTGGTGATACCCAGATGGACCAAGTTGTCCTATGCCAGTGTCTAAACCATCACTTTTGTCCAAATGAACCAAGCCTGGATTCATGAGGATTTTATCACTCCTCCGGCTGATTATGGTGACTAGATCTAGCCTTGCTGGAGGAGACCCATCTTGCCAGTGTTGCTTTCTGCCTGACGAAAATTTGCCTTCCCTCCCATCATGCCACTGCTACCTACCATCACATTCTGTACAGCTGCTGCTGCTGTAATCATGTTGCTGCTGTAATCTGTCTACCATCATGTTTTGTATGGCCGCTGCTGTTGCCTCCATCATGCCACTGCTGTGACCAGCCTACCATCACATTCTGTATGGCTGCTCAGCAGGAGAGGAAGAGGGTGATAATGATGATGACAAATATACATTATTGTTTGGGGATGCCAGTTGGCTGCAACAAAGAGGGCCAGGTGGAAAAGGACAGACTGTTCTGATTGAGAATGCTGAACAGTTGTATTTTCTGGTGATGCCGCCTTATGTGCTGCAATAAAGCTCTAGTACCTATGATTGTGTTTGAACGGCCACAGCTTATTTTAATCCTGCAGATCTTGCACACCACTGTGTTTTTTTGTGTCCTCCTTGTGGACAAAAGTAACATACAGGAGTTGTTCACACAGAGCTACAGGCAGCCAAGCTGAGCTTAGCTCTGGCATGTTTTGGGCCTAAACCACCCACCGTGACATTGACATTGCCAGATCCTGAAGCAGACATGGGGATGGCTGTTCTTTGGGAGGTACGTCACCTCTGCTCTTTTTGCTACCACCACCGCCCTTCTCGACTGATATGGCCTCCTCCTTAAAACACCGATCCAGCTCACCGGTCCTGTCCAACACACAATCATCACTTTTATCAGACTGTGAGCTATCATGGTGGGCTCCTGAGCTCTCCCTTGCTTTAAGTTTTCCCTGACTGCTATTATGCTGCCCCAATACCAATGCCATGGCTACAGATGCCACGATTACCACTACTATAAACACGGGTATGCATGGGGTCCCGAGCCTCCTACCAAAACTCCTCCTCAGGGCATCCCAAATGGTGACAGCTCTCACACAAGTCATTAACAGGAAGATTCTTTTGACTATCTGCCATAAGGTGTGGTGGGTTTTCTTTTGCCACTTCTTAGGAAAACGGAAGACGCCCCTCTATGAATGGGCAGAGAAACTAAGAGGGCCCCACTGAAAGCCTTCTTTGGGGTGCAAGGAGGAGTAGCAGGAGGTTCGCTGTGACCCCTGGCTCCTCCACGTCATCCTGCTGTAACAGAGAGGGGGACTGAGCCATCCAATCCACAATCTCATCCTCTTTCTCCTCAATGATAATGTTGCGCCTTTCCCAAGCCAGCAGGGACAACTATGGCCTACTACTATTACATCTGGTCAGATAACTGGTGCTGCTATTTCCCTAATTTTGTCTCTGGGTCTTTTGTTTGGAACCCTTTCATAGCAATGACTCTGTGTATTGGTGTAGTAATCATGTATATATGCTGCTTTGAATATAATCAACAAACCCTCCCCCTCCCAAAAAAAAAATATATGATTAGAAATGTGTGTAGAAATAAAGAAATTAAAAAAAAGAAATAAAGATAAACAAATTTAGGCCTAAATTCGATACTTTTATGCACTACCCTGTGTATTGGTTTAGTAATCACGTATATACAGTTGCAAGAAAAAGTATGTGAACCCTTTGGAATGATATGGATTTCTGCACAAATTGGTCATAAAATTTGATCTGATCTTCATCTAAGTCACAGCAATAGACAATCTCAGTCTGCTTAAACTAATAACACACAAAGAATTAAATGTTACCATGTTTTTATTGAACACACCATGTAAACATTTACAGTGCAGGTGGAAAAAGTATGTGAACCCCTAGACTAATGACCTCTCCAAGAGCTAATTGGAGTGAGGTGTCAGCCAACTGGAGTCCAATCAATGAGATGAGATTGGAGGTGTTGGTTACAGCTGCCCTGCCCTATAAAAAACACACACCAGTTCTGGGTTTGCTTTTCACAAGCAGTATCGCCTGATGTGAAAAGAGCTCTCAGAAGACCTACGATTAAGAATTGCTGACTTGCATAAAGCTGGAAAGGGTTATAAAAGTATCTCCAAAAGCCTTGCTGTTCATCAGTCCACGGTAAGACAAATTGTCTATAAATGGAGAAAGTTCAGCACTGCTGCTACTCTCCCTAGGAGTGGCCGTCCTGTAAAGATGACTACAAGAGCACATCGCAGACTGCTCAATGAGGTGAAGAGGAATCCTAGAGTGTCAGCTAAAGACTTACAAAAGTCTCTGGCATATGCCAACATCCCTGTTAGCGAATCTACGATACATAAAACACTAAGCAAGAATGGATTTCATGGGAGGATACCACAGAGGAAGCCACTGCTGTCAAAAAAAAAACATTGCTGGACATTTACAGTTTGCACAAGAGCACCTGGATGTTCCACAGCGGTACTGGCAAAATATTATGTGGACAGATGAAACCAAAGTTGAGTTTGGAAGAAACACACAACACTATGTGTGGAGAAAAAGAGGCACAGCACACCAACATCAAAACCTCACCCCAACTGTGAAGTATGGTGGTGGGGGCATCATGGTTTGGGTCTGCTTTGCACAGGGCCTGGACGGATTGCTATCATCAAAGGAAAAATGAATTCCCAAGTTTATCAAAACATTTTGCAGGACAACTTAAGGCCATCTGTCCACCAGCTGAAGCTCAACAGAAGATGGGTGTTGCAACAGGACAACGACCCAAAGCATATAAGTAAATCAACAATAGAATGGCTTAAACAGAGGAAAATACGCCTTCTCGAGTGGCCCAGTCAGAGTTATGATATCAACACGATTGAGATGCTGTGGCATGACCTCAAGAAAGTGATTCACACCAGACATCCCAAGAATATTGCTGAACTGAAACAGTTTTGTAAAGAGGAGTCGTCAAGAATTACTCCTGACCGTTGTGCACGTCTGATCTGCAACTACAGGAAACGTTTTGCTGCCAAAGGAGATTCAACCAGTTATTAAATCCAAGGGTTCACATACTTTTTCCACCTGCACTGTGAATGTTTACATGGTGTGTTCAATAAAAACATGGTAACATTTAATTCTTTGTGTGTTATTAGTGTAAGCAGACTGCGATTGTCTATTGTTGCGACTTAGATGAAGATCAGATCACATTTTATGACCAATTTGTGCAGAAATCCATAGAATTCCAAAGGGTTCACATACTTTTTCTTGCAACTGTATGCTGGTTTGAATATAATCAACAACACCACCCCCCCACACACACACACACACAAAAATTGGAAATATGTGCTTAAAAAAATAAAGGGAAACTATCACTCACGGATAATTTTGTGCGCTACCCGTTCTAGTAAACATTTAATTAAATTGAACAATCCCCAAAAAAATAAATTCCAACTGTGTGGATATAAAATAAACTAATGGATAATTAAGGGGCAGGCCTGATGCTCAATTTCACATTAACACTCACAGGGAAATTGCTGCCGTAACCTGTGTATTGTTGTAGTAATCAAGTATATATGCTGGTTTCATTAAATTGAACAATGCTCCAAAAAATTAAATTCCAACTGTATGGATATAGAATAAATGGAAATAAACTATTGAGTTCATTTCAAGTGTACTATTTGCATTTGGAATCTTTTGCTGTCAACTCTCAAGATGAGATCCAAAGAGCTGTCACTATCAGTGAAGCAACCCATCATTAGGCTGAAAAAAAAAAAAAAAACATCAGAGTGATAGCAAAAACATTAGGCGTGGCCAAAACAACTGTTTGGAACATTCTTAAAAAGAAGGAACACACTGGTGAGCTCAGCAAAAGACCCGGAAGACCACGGAAAACAACTGTGGTGGATGACCAAAGAATTCTTTCCCTGGTAAAGAAAACACCCTTCACAACAGTTGGCCAGATCAAGAACACTCTCCAGGAGGTAGGTGTATGTGTGTCAAAGTCAACAATCAAGAGAAGACTTCACCAGAGTGAATACAGAGGGTTCACCACAAGATGTAAACCATTGGTGAGCCTAAAAAACAGGAAGGCCAGATTAGAGTTTGCCAAACGACATCTAAAAAAGCCTTCACAGTTATGGAACAACATCCTATGGACAGATGAGACCAATATCAACTTGTACCAGAGTGATGGGAAGAGAAGAGTATGGAGAAGGAACGGAACTGCTCATGATCCTAAGCATACCACCTCATTAGTGAAGCATGGTGGTGGTAGTGTCATAACATGGGCATGTATGGCTGCCAATGGAACTGGTTCTCTTGTATTTATTGATAATGTGACTGCTGACAAAAGCAGCAGGATGAATTCTGAAGTGTTTCGGGCAATATTATCTGCTCATATTCAGCCAAATGCTTCAGAAATCATTGGACGGCGCTTCCTAGTGCAGATGGACAATGACCCAAAGCATACTGCAAAAGCAACCAAAGAGTTTTTCAAGGGAAAGTAGTGGAATATTATGCAATGGCCAAGTCAATCACCTGACCTGAATCCGATTGAGCATGCATTTCACTTGCTGAAGACAAAACTGAAGGGAAAATGCCCCAAGAACAAGCAGGAACTGAAGACAGTTGCAGTAGAGGCCTGGCAGAGCATCACCAGGGATGAAACCCAGCGTATGGTGATGTCTATGCGTTCCAGACTTCAGGCTGTAATTGACTGCAAAAGGATTTGTAACCAAGTATTAAAAAGTGAGTTTGATTTATGATTGTCCCATTACTTTTGGTCACTTAAGAAGTGGGAGGCACATATGCAAACTGTTGTAATTCCTACACCGTTCACCTGATTTAGATGTAAATACCCTCAAATTAAAGCTGACAGTCTGCAGTTCAAGCACATCTTGTCCGTTTCATTTCAAATACATTGTGGTGGTGTATAGAGCCAAAAATGTTAGAATTGTGTCGATGTGCCAATATTTATGGACCTGACTGTATATGGTGGATTAATTACATTCAATGACTCCCCCCTCCAAAAAACAAACAAAAAACTGTGTGTGGAAATAATAAACAGACTTAGCCCTAATAATTTGTTCTCAGTCATTGTTGCATATGGATTTCTAAACAAAAAAAATGAACAGACACAGAGTTCTCACTAGTAGCTAGATTAATGGTAGAACACGTGTTGTACAGTTTTTCCTTATTTCACCCACCCACCAAAAAAGGATTTCTGTGAAAATGGGAAAAAAATAAAAGGATGTTTTAGAGGTAACTGCATTTGAAGTTTGCTGCAGCTACAGTTCTACTAGGAGGCACAGCTATCCACAGCTCCTTTCTTCTCACTCCCTGGTTGACAGCTTTTCTACTTGCACCTATTCTACACATACAAGTCTTTTTCTTCTTTGTAATTCTTTTCCTTCACTCTCCCTGGCAATAGAATACAAACTTGATTGATTTCTGACTGTTCCTGGTTGTTGTTTTTTTACTCTCCCTGACTCCCTAAGATTGTTTTTCTGGCAGACACTGTAAGACCCAACCATCCTCATTCACAGCCCAGCACAGAATGATATTCTACTCGTTCTGCTAGGGTACCTCCCTGCCTGCTCCAGTACTGATTGTCAGTGATGAGCGTCATAGGCAATATTCGAATTTGCGATATTTCACATATTTTTGGCCGAATATTCGCCATAAATTCTCTAATTCGAGAATTCGTGATCTCCAGTCATTATTTACTTGATTTTGAAAATTAGCAATGTAATATATTTGAGATAAAAAGTTGCGATTAGAATATTCGCGATCAACACTAAGGGGTAGAGAACTTTCTTATTGGTTGCTAGGGATGTTGCTAAGTTTGCGATAATTTTGCAATTAGAATATTCACGCTCAACACTATTCACGAATATGAATATATAGCACTATATTCTAAATATTCGCTAATTATCAAAGTGGCGATATTTGCAAATTATAAAAGTGGCGATATTTGCAATTAAAATTTGTGATTCAAATATTCACGCTTAACACTACTGATTGTTTCATCCAGGCTGTCTGTCAGCCTGGGAGCCAATCAGAGTAATCCCTCCCCCACTTCCTCTCAGGGTCATGTGAGAACCCTTTTTCTTCCTCAGTATTGCTTTTTTCCCACCATAATGTGAAGTAAAATGGCACTACATGTCATTTTGGTGGGTTTTTCCAAAACTAACCTGAAAATATTCGTGTTCATCTGCCGTCTGAAAAAATAGAAAAGTTCAGACCGAACCCAGTTCAAACCAGTCCAAACTGGTTCACTCATCCATAATAGAAAACAATTTTTAATAAATTTTTGGCTGTTTTTCATTTTGTCATTGAATGGCACATGCCATTGAAAATGAAATACCAAATATTGTCCCTCTGTAGCAGTCAGCGCAAACAGATAAAGCATATACAGATAAGAAACCCGTTGCCGATGCTGTGAGGGAAATAAGCCATTTGTTAGTAAAATAGTAGATTGCTGAGTTTGGATAACAGTATACCAAAAGTCCGAACAGGAAGTTAAGAAACAGGGCAGGAAATCAATACATGGAGTGACTTCAAAAAATATAGCCAGAAAACCATCCACTTGTTCTTGAAAAAAAATAAAAGAAATTTAAGAAATACACAGAATATTTACCTACAGCCTACATTATTATTATTATTATTATTATTATTATTACAAATGTTGATGGTAGTGGGCTGGGGTAGAGACAAGAGGTAGGCTGGAAGCCTTACATTCATTGCTAATCTTTGAAAGAAACATTTAAATATAATTGACAACCTGGGAATAGCACTGAAAATGAAAACAAAAAATAAATTATGGCTACCTATTATGTCTTGGTATTTTTATTGAATGCCGGATTTATCGCTATATCTGTATATTATTCAGTTTTCATTTTTATTACAATGTCCAATCATGGCACAGAGGAAATCACATCTGTATTTGATGCATAAAAGCCTTTATATTGCTTTGCACGCATATGAACAATAGACCTTTAGCACTCGAACAGATGAAACTTTATGTACCACTTGTTCTGGGCTTGGTTAATCCACCGACAGCAATGAATGTTTGTGAGC
Organism: Bufo bufo; assembly: GCF_905171765.1. NCBI lineage: Eukaryota > Metazoa > Chordata > Amphibia > Anura > Bufonidae > Bufo > Bufo bufo. Next base: position 229,053,086 of record NC_053391.1, read on the forward strand.
AGATATGCTAATAGGGAACATATTTCTACATTACAGAAGGTCTTCTCAGAAGGTGGTCTGTCCTTCTGCTCTTGGAATATTTTTGTTCTGTTTTATCAATTAAAAGAGAATTAATTTAGAGATGCACAGGGAGTAAATGAACTTACAAAATGACCGCAAAACCATGCTAAAATAGTTTGCCAACACCTAGCTTAATTGCCTTGATGTAAAACAGGGAATATTTTAATTGAGAAAAATTAAATATGTGGAGTTCATTACTTTAGGTTATAGAGCTATGTTTGAAAATTATTAATACCTGTATTTCCCTAGAGTTCCAAATGTGAGTGGAGATCATAGAAGGGGGTGTGCCTGGACACACCCTAATCAAGCATCAAAATTAAGGTTCTGTCACCTCCGGCAGCTGCCTCTTGAGCCCCGCTGGCCGGCGAATACTAATGAAATGGAAGCACTCATTAGTACCGGAGGACCAGGAAGCGGTAAGCGCTCTGTACTTACCGCTTCCTGGTCTTCGGGTGTCGGCTGTGCAGGGCTGCACACAGCGTGAGGCGCTTTGTGACGTCACGCTGTGCGCGCCAGTTCAGAGCGCACAGCCGAGAGCCGACATCAGGAGGAAGAAAATCGCTGGCGGCGAGGAGCGGCGGCGGCCAGGAGCAGAGAGGTAAGTGTTTTTTTTTATTTTATAAAAAATGAGGCTGCTGGGGGCATAATGGGGGCTAATGAGAGGCATAATGGAGGCTAATGGGAGGCATAATGGGGGCTAATGAGAGGGATAATGGGGGCTAATGAGGCATATGGGGGCTAGTGAGGCATATGGGGGCTAATGAGAGGCATAATGTGGGCTAATGAGAGGCATAATGGGGGCTAATGAGGCATAAGGGATGATAATGGGGGCAAATGGCATAAAGGATATATATATATAAATACACACGCGCGGTGTGTGTTTTTGTGCTTTAGGGCGCACACCCTAATTCAATAAACATCAAACTTGAACTAGGGTGACTGTTAACATGGGGTTTGGACAAATTTTTCAGCTATATCAGACTCCACTGTTCCTGGAAGGTTTCCTAAAATTTTGGAGTGTGTCTGAGAGAATTTTTGTCCATTCAGTAAAAAAAAAAAAAAATATATATATATTTTGTGAGGTCATGCAGTGATATTGAACAGGAAGGTATAGCCCACAGTCATATTTCATCCCAAAGGATTCAGTGAGGTTGATATGAAGGCTCTGTGTAGACCACTTGAATACCTTCACACCAAACTTGTCAATCTATATCTTTATGGACCTTTTTTATGCCTAGTCTCATAGGCATATTGGATGAATTTGGCAAACTAATATACAGCCAATACTGTTAACTATTTCACAATATCACAATATACCACTTTAATTCTGGTAGGTATTGTAGTATTCTCAGGGCATTTGCAAAACCATATTTTTCTATGAATCTGCCAATGACAATTTTTCTATTTTTTCAGCTTTTTCGGTCAGTTATTTCCAGCAGTTATTGTGATTCAAACCCAGGTTTAGGGTCAAAACCTCAAAACAGGTGCAAATCTTTCCATTATACAGTCCTGATCAAAGGTTTAAGACCACTTGAAAAATTGCAAAAAATCATATTTAGCATGGCTGGATCTTAACAAGGTTCCAAGTAGAGCTTCAATATGCAACAAGAAGAAATGGGAGTGAGACAAAACATTTTTTGAGCATTCAATTTAATGAAAACAACGAATAAACTGAAACAGGCTGTTTTTCAGCTGATCAAAAGTTTAGGACCACATGCCTTTAAATGGCCAAATCTGTGCAAAGATGTGGATTTATTGTCATTTTCTGTCAGGTAGTCACACGTTGTGATGGCAAAAGCAAAAAAACTCTCCCTTTTTGAACGTGGTCGGGTTGTGGAACTGCATAAGCAGGGTCTCTCACAACGCGCCATCGCTGAGGTGGGACGCATTAAGACAGTCATTTGGAATTTCTTAAATGATCCTGAGGGTTATGGAACAAAAAAGTCAAATGGAAGACCCAAAAAAAATTCATCAGCACTGAGCCTGAGGATTCAATTGGCTGTCCGTCAAGACACTGGACGATCCTCGACCCAAATTAAGGCCCTTACTGGGTCTGACTGCAGCCCCATAACCATCAGATGGCATCTGAGACTGAAGGGCTTCAAAAACAAAAAAAGACCTCGTCTCCTTGAACGCCACAGAACTGCTCGTTTGGACTTTGCAATAGAGCACCAAACATTCAAAGGTGGAAGAAAGTTTTATTCTCTGATGAGAAAAAATGTAACCTTGATGGTCCTGATGGTATCCAACTTTACTGGCATGACAAGCAGATCCCACCTGAGATGTTTTCTACGCGCCACAGTGGAAGGGGCGCCATAATGGTCTGGGGTGTTTTTTCCTTCAGTGGAACAATGGAGCTTCAGAAAGTGCAGGGGCGTCAAACGGCCGCTGGTTATGTCCAGACTGAGGGCCCTCGTCTGTGTGGTAACGACTGGGTTTTTCAACAGGACAATGCTACAGTACACAATGCCCGCAGGACAAGGGACTTCTTCCAGGAGAATAACATCAATCTTTTGGCCCATCCTGCGTGTTCCCCTGATCTAAATCCAATTGAGAACCTTTGGGGATGGATGGTAAGGGAAGTTTACAAAAATGGACAACAGTTCCAGACAGTAGATAGCCTTCGTGCGGCCGTCTTCACCACTTGGAGAAATGTTCCCACTCACCTCATGGAAACGCTTGCATCAAGCATGCCGAAACTAATTTTGGAAGTAATAAACAATAACGGTGGAGCTACTCATTACTGAGTTCATGTTTGGAAGTTGGATTTCTGTTTTCGGGAGGGGTTAGTTTTTTTTTTGGAGGTGTGGTCCTAAACTTTTGATCAGCTGAAAAACAGCCTGTTTCAGTTTATTCATTGTTTTCATTAAATTGAATGCTCAAAAAATGTTTTGTTGCACTCCCATTTCTTCTTGTTGCATGTTGAAGCTCTACTTGGAACCTTGTTAAGATCCAGCCATGCTAAATATGATTTTTTGCCATTTTTCAAGTGGTCTTAAACTTTTGATCAGGACTGTACCTTATCTCTGAGTATGCTTCAGTTTTGGTTTTGGCTGACAACCACTAATGGAAATAACTGACCAAATAATTGAAGGGTGCAGCTGCTCCACCAAGGAAACCCATTTCTATTGTGACAGGACCAGGAGAAAAGTGGTTGAAGGAGTCTACATTTCACCTAGGTTCCTGTCTAATACATTCTAAATAGCAGCCAAGGAGTTGAAGCTAGCAAGGAAAACTAGGTTTTCTGTTTGTAAGGGTTTCATAAAAAAAAAAAAACCTGGTTAGAAGGGCCTGGCTGCTTGGAGCAGGGAGAGTTGGGATGTCCTTGCTCCAATTAGCCACTCAAGGTATTCGTGGTAACTAGAGATGAGCAAATTTTTTAAAAATTTGATTCAGCCGATTCGCCTAATTTTTTGAAAGAATTCTGTTCGATTTGATTTTATTTGCGGCGAATCGCGTTAAAAAACGTCTATTTCCTGGCTGCAGATAGCCTTTATGGTGTTGTAGAACTCGGTGCCTTGCAGTAACATGCATATGGAGTCTGCTGTGGTAGTGAAATAATACTGTGAGTCACTATGACATGCAGATAACATGCGTCGCTCTTAGAATCACTGCACACTTAACTTATTTGGGCAGTCAGGGGCCAAAACTGACCAAATAACTCAAGTGTGAACTCAGCCTTACAGGTCGATGTTAGCGTCAAGAAGAAGCACACTCCTTTTACACTGTCGTCAGCTAATTCCACATAGATATCTACAGAACCGGGTCTATTAAATGCTTATACAAGTAGAGCCCCCCGACAGAGTGGAGAGGGTGTCAGCAGTAAGTTTGTGTTGACGTCACTGATTATTTTTCCCTCCCAATGATCTGTCAGAACAATAACCCCCAAAAAACGGATCCTGTCACTTGGTCAGCATTTGATCAGTAATCCATAAGTATTGATAATGCCCAAAAAAAAAGGAATGGATCCAAAACAGAGATGACACGTGAATGGACGATATACCAAATCACAAGCCAATTCTCATGGGACAATACAGGCCTTACAGCTGCTACACAGACAGGATCTGTTGTGTGTCTCATTTTTCCTTCCTTCTGACAGATCAGAAGAAGAGTCATATAAATGATTATGTCAGCCAGGCCGAAAGGAAAAATAGTGGCCCAGTCATGAAGTGGGGAGGGTGGGAACAGCCAGAGAAGTCCACAGAGTGGCCCTATGACATAGTGGTGGGGCGGAAGCAGCATGAGGAGACCACAGCGTGGCCCAATAACAGAGTCTGGAGGGGGGGCGGAGCCAACGTCTGAGCTGTGAAGACATGCTCTGCTGAGCTCCACTTATCATCTTGCTAAGGGACCTGCCTACGTTAGCTGACATACTCCAAAATGCTGAAAATAGGAGTACAAAAGACTACAGATCATGCTGTAATCCTGAGGGGACCTAATCCGGGAGCGGGAATGGCGAAATTCCTAAAGAAACAGGCTGTTACGCCTGCAGCCCAAGATCCCAAGATGGCACCGGCAGACGAGCGCACTGAAGCAGACGCTGAAGGAGGCATGTCCGAGGGTGAAAGCGACGGGGGTGAGTCTGTATGCTCCCGCACCCTACCAGTGTCCAGGCGTTTAATCAAGCAAGCCCTGGCTGAAGCCCTCTATTCAGACAAGGAAAGACTCTTCAACGCTGCTAGAGCTTCAAATGCCATCTCTTTTGGCGAATCCTCTATTATAATATTCTAAGACCTTTCTCCTGTTACCTTAAATAAGAGGAAAACTCTGAAACCCCTTACAGACCATCTTCGCAGCAAGCATATCCCTTATAGGTGGACCTTTCCCTTTGGTGTGACCTTCAAGTAATCAGGAAAACAGATCAAGATATCTACCTATATGGATTTACAAGACGCATTCTCTTCTATGGACATTCCTCCAATGGACATAGCAAGTTGGGATGCAGTATCCAAAATCTCCTCCTTACCAGATCTTCCAAAGATGATCCCCTGGCAGAAAACATTAACACCTAAGCGTCATCGCATGAAACACCGCAGTGGCAACCTGACCCCTAGGAGGATATCTGGATCTACGTCTTAATTCTCTCTCCTTAATATTGTTAAGATATTATATGCAATGTCACTGTCTCTATACTCATCTATGTCTTCCTCCCTCCATCTCTCTCATTATATGCCTTCATCCTACTCTTTTGTTTTCTCTTTTCCCTTTCCTCCTTCCCCTCCCCTTCCCTCCCCCCTTACCTGGAGTCTATGTCTACCATCTTATTTAACCCCAAAAAATAGCAAGACCTTAAACTTGGGTTAACCCCATCTTTCCCCCTCACTCTGAAGAAGCCATCAAGCTTCATGTTGTTGTTAATGCGGCAAATTGATCTTTTACCGCCACCTTACAGTTTTATTTATGTTTTCGGTTATTTCTTATGTTTTTGTATATGTGGAACACGTGGGTATTACCTGTACTATTACGGGTTAATTGCAGAAGGTGTACTCGCTTCTCTGGAGGCTGCCAAGAAACCCCACCCATCTAGTCATGAATGACCTCAAATTAGTGTCCTTCAATGTAAAGGGCCTTAGATCTCCATCTAAAAGATCCCAAATCTTTTCCCTCCTTTGGAAGGAAAGGTGCTCTGTTATATTCCTGCAGGAAACTCACTATAAACACGGTAATTACCCCGATCTTTCCTTCTCTAAATTTCCGAATTGGTATCACTGTGGGGCAGACGGTGCGGCCTCTAGGGGAGTGAGTATAGGATTCAAAAAGGGTGCTCCCTTCACTTATTCTGCACACACACAAGATCCTGATGGCAGATACATCATTCTAAAAGGCCTTATTGGTCATAAAATGTATACTTTTGTCAACATTTATGCTCCCAACTCTGACCAGATTAACTGGCTATTGTCTGTTTTGACCTTGGTGGAGGACTTGCGGGAGGGAACCCTTGTATTGGCGGGTGACTTCAATGTTGCTCTACAACCCCTCGTTGATTCATCTTCCAAGAGATCTTCCTTCTCTGCCAAATCAAAATAAAAAACTGAACTCCAGATTATATGATCTGGGACTCATAGATATATGGAGGTTTTTTAATCCGAATTGCATTGATTATTCCTTTTACTCTGCTCCAGGACACTCCTACAGCAGGATAGACTACATTTTCGCACCGAAGGACCAAATTCCCCTTTTTGCGGATGCGAAAATTGGTAACATCACCATCTCTGATCACTGCCCTGTCTTCTGTACCTTTACGTCCGTCCTCTGAACCAGGTAGGACTCCTATATGGAGACTTAAAGAGGACCTTTCACTTGTAAAAACTATGTGAACTAAGTATGCTGCCATGTAGAGCGGCACCCGGGGATCTCACTGCACTTACTATTATCCCCGGGCGCCGCTCTGTTCTCCCTTTATGCCCTTCGGTACCTTTGCTCCTTAAGTTAGAGTAGGCGGGTCTTCCCTTGTCCTGTGGGCGTCTCCTTCTCCTAGGCTGTAGCGCTGGCCAATCGCAGCGCACAGCTCACAGCCTGGGAGAAAAAAACCTCCCAGGCTGTGAGCTGTGCGCTGCGATTGGCCAGCGCTGCAACCTAGGAGAAGGAGACGCCCACAGGACAAGGGAAGACCCGCCTACTATAACTTAAGGAGCAAAGGTACCGGAGGGCATAACGGGAGAACGGAGCGGCGCCCGGGGATAATAGTAAGTGCAGTGAGATCCCCGGGCGCCGCTCTACATGGCAGCATACTTAGTTCACATAGTTTTTACAAGTGAAAGGTCCTCTTTAATGAGTCTGTGCTGAGCAACAATGGCCTTAAAAAATACTTTAAATCACTTATAGATGAATATTTTTCCCTCAATAACATCCCCGATATATCCCCACAGCTTCTCTGGGATGCCCACAAAGTTTTTATGAGAGGCCACTTTATTAGCAAATGTTCCTTTTTAAAGAAGCAAGCAGACAAGCATCTCTCCTCTCTTCTGGACCAGATTCACGCTTTAGAGTCTCTCCACAAGAGATCCCTTGCTGTGCAACACTTATCAGACCTCACCACTCTTAGGACGGAGCTCAAAAATCTCCTGAACGTTAAAGCCGCTAAATATTACCTATCCTCCCAACATAAGTTCTTTGCTCACGGCAACAAGGCCTCAAAGTTCATGATGCAACGCATTAAACGTAGAAAACTAGCTAGACACACACCTTCTATTAAATCTCCTCAGGGCCAGCAACTTTACTCCTCAGAGGCTATTGCTGACCAGTTTAGACTTTTTTACGAAGCTTTATATAACCTACCTCCCCCTACTGGGGACCTAATCACTCTAAATAGAGATGCTTCAGTCCAAGCCTTTCTAGATACATTGAATCTTCCTACGTTATCCCCAAACCAACGAGATGCCCTAGAAAAACCTTTCACACTTGCCGAACTCACCACAGCCCTTAAGGCCTCCCCAAAAGACAAATGCTCGGGCCCAGACGGCTTCCCAGCTGTTTATTATACCTCTTTCCAAGACTCCCTAACTCCCTTATTTCCTTCCCATCTGTAATCTTGCTCTTCACAACCAACCTTTATCAGTAGATATGACCAACGCACTAATCACAATAATACCTAAGGAAGGCAAAGATCCTACCTCCTGTGCAAACTACCATCCTATATCCTTACTAAATACAGATTTAAAAATCTTAGCGAAAGTGTTGGCCACTAGACTTCAATCCTTTCTTCCTAACCTGATCCATTCTGACCAGGTGGGATTTGTGAAAGGGTGTGAAGGAAAAGATAACACTACCAAAGTTCTTGATGCCCTCTTCTATGCCTCACATAAGAAATTGCCCTTGGTCCTACTTGGCACTGATGCTGAAAAAGCATTTGATCGAATAGATTGGTCATATATAAGTCATACCCTGCACAAATTCCATTTTCCCACTCCTTACATTAATGCTGTTTTTGCAATGTATACAAATTCCTCTGCTTCAGTCTTAGTTAATAACCTTGTATCAGCTCATTTTTCTATCAAAAATGGTACACGTCAGGGATGTCCCCTCTCTCCCCTCATATTTGTTTTAGTAATGGAAACCCTTTTACAGGCCTTGAGACAGGAAGAGGGCATTATTGGACTAAAAATAGGCCCACGAGAGTTTAAGTTAGCCGCTTTTCCTGACGACCTGTTAATTCTCACAACAAACCCCACTAGGTCTATGCCCCTAAAAAATATCCCACTTAAAAAGATTTGGTCTCCTCTCAAACTTTAAAATGAACCCTCAAAAGCCTTTCCCCAACCTTAACTTCAGCTCTTCAACTAAACTCACCATTCAACTGGTCTACCAGGCACCTAACTTACCTATGCATTAAAATAACCTCCCATCTCCCAGATTTATTCCATCTTAACTACACTCCCCTCCTGGTGGCCATTGTTTCTCAGCTAGATTCCTTGGACTATCCTTACCTGTCCTGGTTTGGTAGAAAAAATTTAGTGATGTCTCTGGTGATTCCAAGACTCACTTACCTCCTGCAAGTTCTCCCAATTGCTATTCCAAGGTCCTTTTTTAGGTCTTTGAACTCCCTGATTCGGAAATTTATCTGGCAGGGTAAGAAGCCTAGAATATCCTTCTCTACCTTAACGAAACCTAAAGACCTTGGCGGGATAGGTCTACCTGACCCTGAATTATATATGAAAGCTATACATCTAACTAAAGTAATTGATTGGCTCAGACCCTCCCATCACAAACAATGGCTATCGCTGGAAAATGTATTTTTCCCCTCCACTATCAGGGCCCTGTTGCTGTCGGACAGACCACTCCCTACCACCTCCTCTATTCCGAACCCCATAATTCGCACTACTATGAAGGTGTGGGAGTGGTTCTCCTCCAGCCACCGTGCCCTGTCTCTGCCCTCAGCTCTCCCTCAGGTCGGGAATATAATTTCACTAGCTCCAAAAGAGCTGAAGGATTCCTGCCCTCTTGAGATCAGATCCTCTACTAAGCTAGTAACAGATCTGTTAGACAAAGATGGTTGTGTCCTCTCTGGATCGTCTCTTAAAGAGAGTCTAGATATAACTTCCTCACATGCTCTATTTCTCACTTTTCTTAAAAAAGAAATCGCCCTCAGTGCAAAATCCCTGAATATACAGAAACCCCCTGATTGCTTTGAGAATTTGCTAACTCCCACTAATTACCCCTCTAAATTGATATCCGCTTTGTACAAAAAACGTATCCTTTCCCCTTTGTATGTCAAACCAGCGGTAATAGGCTCATGGGAAAGAGACTTGGAAAGACAATTTTCTCATACAGAAATAACCAGACTTTTTAACACCCCTCACAAACTTTCACATTGTGTCCGAGTGCTAGAAAATGGTTATAAGGTATTATCTACAGTAGATGGTACAGAACACCAGACAAGATTTCCTTGTACTATCCCAATGTCTCGGATAAATGTTGGAGATGTGAAAAGAGCAGAGGCTCTTACTTTCATATTTGGTGGGAATTTCCTTTGTTAGTCCCCTGGTGGAAAAAAATCTTCAACTTAAAGGGGTTCTGCACTTTCATTTAACTGATGATCTATCCTTACAGCACTATGTATGTAGCATGTATGTATGGAGAGCAGAACCTACAGCTACACTATATCATTATCTAACCTACACTGACTATCTACCACTAACTATCTGTATTATATATACAGGTGAAACTCGAAAAATTAGAATATTGTGCAAAAGTCCATTTATTTCAGTAATGCAACTTAAAAGGAATTGCATTAATGCAGCTTAAAATTTGAATTTTGTGAAAAGGTTCAATATTTTAGGCTCAAAGTGTCACACTCTAGTCAGCTAATTATTCCATATCCCCTGAGCAAAGGGTAGCTCAAAATTGTGACTTTGGGGTTTCATAAACTATAAGCCATATTCATCCAAATTATAACGAATAAAGGCTTGAAATATCTTGCTTTGCATGTAAAGAGTCTATCTCATGTATTAGTTTCACCTTCTAAGTTGCATTACTGAAATAAATGAACTTTGCACTATATTCTAATTTTTTGAGTTTCACCTGTATAAGCTAATTAACTAGCTAACTATCTAATATAATGACACAGGAAAGCAGAGAGCACAGCAATAACACTGCTGTCTCTCTCAGATCTGCAAAATACTGCATACAAGGGCTGCTGGGGAGGTTCTTATATAGTAAGGGGTAGGCAACTTTCCTATTGGTTGCTAGGGATGTTGCTAACCTCAGACAAAGACATTGCAGCCTTCTCATTGGCCCACAAGCAAGAAGGGAGGTTACTGATGGAAAAATAAAAAATCTAGAATATTAAAAATTCTGAATATATCACTATATTCTAAATATTCACAAATTCTCGAAGTGCCGATATTCTCGAATAATATTCGCTATTCGAATATTCGCGCCCAACACTAATGAGGAGGTGACAGCAGCATCAGGAGACCACAGAGTGACCTGGTGACAGAGTGGGGAGGTGGGTGGCAATACGAGTACTAGCTGAAGATGGTGGGTGAAAGAAGGAGCACTTGGCATCAGATGTGCCATCAGGCGGGTGGCAGCATCAGAATTGTAGCTGAGGCAGGTAGCCAGAAGAAACCGGTCTCTTTTGTCAAAGTGTTGCTGTGGTACCATGGTTGATCTACTCTGATGCATCAGGCATTGGTGGGTGGAAATCCTGGCTGATCCATCCCTGATTCATCTTGACAAAGGTCAGTGTCTCCACATTTTGGGTGGACAGGCGAGTTCTTCTTCAGGTAACTATGGCCCCCGCTGCACTTAACGCCAGCTCTGATGCCACACTACTGGCCAGGCAGGACAACTTTTTCAGGGCAAACTCTGATAGTTGTGGTCACAAATCCAGTTTGGCTGCCCAGTAGTCCAGCAGAACTTCAATGTGGGGTGGCAGGGTACTGTCTAAGTATGCCACTACCTGCTGGTTCAGTTCCTGTTTCAGGTCTAGCTGCTGCTGCTGGTGAGTAGTTTCTTCACTAGGCAGGTGAAGAAAGCTGCTTATCAGCGACTCTAGACTCAAGTTGCTGTTGATGGAGCTGGAACTGCTCCTGCCATCCCACCCTGCCACAGCAGCCATGGCAGAGGAACGGGAGTGCAGAGGGCACCCCTGGTCAGACATGCAAGAGGATGGACGATGGCACAGATACTCAGCGGCCAACTAACTACATAGGATGTCTCTACAGTAGTTCAGTTTGTCCTCCCTCTCAGCGGGTGTAAAAAAAGGCCCCCATTTTGAACCGGTAGCAAGGGTCCAACAAGGTGAAGAGCCAGAAGTCATCCCTCTGCCGAATGGTGACAATTCGGCTCTTACTACGCAAGCAAGTGAGCATGCATAGGGCCATTTGTGCAAGTGACTCGGAGGGACTCCCTGCCTCTATCTCCACTGCATACTACCATGGTGTGTCTGGGTCCTCTGCCTCATCTTCCTTATCGCCCTGTAGCTCCTCTGGCTGCTCCTGCTCCTGTGTAGAAAAACCACCCATTTTGCTACAAATTGCTTGTGCTCCAATGTCCGTCTTCTCCTGCAGTTCAGCCCCCATAGGGCTTATGTGGCTGTGAGATCTAGGTGTCACGTCTCCAGTCCCCTGATCAGCCATTGTTTCCACCATCTGTTCCAGGACATGAAGCAGTGATATAATGTTGTTCATCTCGTAGTCCTGTTGACCGACAAATAAAGTGGCGTCCTCAAAGGGCCTGAGCAAATGGCAGGTGTCATATATGACCTGCCACAGTCTGACATCGAAGTTACACAGAGGAGTACTCCTGTCTGCTTGGATCATCAAGAAATTGTTTATGGCCTTTCTCTGTTCGTATAGTCGGTCCAACATACGTGGAATTCCAACGGGTGGAAACGTTGCATATCAGCCTATGTTGTGGGATGCCGTTCTGCTTTGCGGTCTACGAGTGGCTGAAATGCATGCAATGTTTCTTGCCCATTTTTAGGATGTCTTGCAGATGGGTGGAAGACTTCAGGAACCGCTTGACAACCATATTGAACACGTGTGCCAAGCAAGGCGCATGGCTCAGCCCTCCTAAACGCAGCACCGACCCCATGTTCTTCCCGTTGTTGGTCACCATGGTTCCGATTTTGAGTTGTCGCGGAGAAAGCCAGGATTTGATTACTTGATGAAGGCCATGGAGCAGTTCCTCCCCTGTATGAATCCATTTGCCCAGGCAAACGAGATGCAGAACAGTGTGACACTGCCAGGCCCTGCACATGTGGTATGCTGGAGGAGCACTGTGAATTGTCCCTGCAGAGGAGGCTGAGGACACTGTGGTGGATGACGAGGCAGAGGCAGATATTGTCCTAGGACCAACGGCGTGACAACGTGATGGCGGAAGCGGTGTCACCTAGCCAAGTTGCTGGTGTGGCTGTGCAGGAACCACATTCACCCAGTGAGCCGTAAAGGACATGTATTGTCCCTGACTGTAGTTATAGCTCCAGACATTGGCGCAGCCGTGCACATTGGCAGACATTGACAGGCCCACCTTCTGTTCTAAATGTGTGTCCAGGGCTGGTATTGCCTTTTTGACAAAGAAATGATGGCTTGGGACTCTCCACCTCGACTGGGCACAAGCCATCAGTTCTTTGAAAAGTGTTGAGTCCAACACTTAGAAAGGGAGGGACTGCAGCACCAGCATTTTGGCCAGTAGCACATTCAGCTTCTGCACCATTGGAGGAGTGCACGCATACTGTTGTCTTCTGGCAATCGCTTCTGTGATCGATTGCTGACGAAATGACTGATGAGGAGTAGGAGGAGGAGGAGCAGGAGCATCAGGACCAGCAGATGATGGGAAGGACAGCTCCCTTCGGCTGAGGTGGTGGACTTGACTGTCTGAAACCAGGTGTGTGCCACTGGGTGATGCAGCGGTTGCTGCGGCAGGCTGGACCACCACATCGGAGCCACGGTTATCCCAGGCCACTTTATGGTGAAGCTGCATATGTTGATGCAGGGCCGTGGTGCCAACATTGGCACCCTGGCCATGCTTCACCTTCTGCCCACAGATTCTATATATGGCCATGTTCACCTTCTCCGGCGGCTTAACAAAAAACACTGCCAAGTATGCGATTTGACCCTCAACACTATGCACTGCTGTTGCTTCTGTGAACCCGTGCACCACTACTTCTGAGAAGCGGGTGGTCTACCCCGGGCACGTTTGGCTACCTACCACGCACTGCTGCCACCCTGCTGACTTCCGGCCACGCTAGCGACTTACTTGATCTGCCGCTGCCTCACGGGCAAGCTGCCACCCTCTTCTCTCCATGATGTTGAAGCCCCTAATTCACCCGGCTCCCAAGTGCGATCAGCTACATCATCATCACCGAGTACTGTCTGCACGCCACTGATGTCCTCCTCAACAGTCTCTGGTTTAGGAGCCTCACCGCTTGCAATACCAGCTCCCAGCCCACTCTCATTAATACTACTTGCCCGCCTAGTAGAGGAAGCTGCGGATGTCTCCTCCACATTTTGTCTGGCCAGTAACTGCAGACTGTCCTTTAGTAGCTTGTCCTAGCTGTATAGTGAGGCTGAGCCCACAGCATATAATACTTCTCTGGCTGAGGGAACAGAAAAGGACAGAGGCAGGTTGAGGACAGGTGATGAAACAGGGCCTGCTCCCGGGCCATGCCAACTAAGTGTTGTGTCTGACGAACCCACTAATACAAGCCAAAAAGGGCTGTCATTTTATCACTTCACCACATAAAGGCAAAAACTATTTTGTGCTACTAATACATGCAAAAAAGGCCTTTAGAACATGTAACTGCACCGCTGAACGGTAAATATATTTTTCTTTTGTCACTAATACATGACAAAAAGGCTTTAGAACATATAAATGCACCGCTGAATGGCAAATAGGCCTTTATTTTTTCCACCTATACACGCCACAAAAGACTTTAGAACATATAACTGCACCGCTGAATGGCAAATATATATTTTTTTCTTCCACTTATACACTCCACAAAAGGCTTTAGAACATATAACTTCACCGCTGAACGGCAAATATATTTTTCCAGAAAAGGGCTTTAGAACATATAACTCTACCGATGAACGGAAAATATATTTTCCTTTTGCCACTAATACATGACAAAAAGGGCTTCAGAACATGTAATTGCACCACTGAAGAGCAAATTAACCACCTCCGGACCGCCTAACGCAGATTCGCGTTCCGGAGGTGGCAGCCCTGCGCACAGTCACGCATCTACGCGTCATCTCGCGAGACGCGAGATTTCCTGTGAACGCCCGCACACAGGCGCGCGCGTTCACAGGATCGGAAGGTAAGCGAGTGGATCTCCAGCCTGCCAGCGGCGATCGTTCGCTGGCAGGCTGGAAATGTGATTTTTTTAACCCCTAACAGGTATATTAGACTCTGTTTTGATAACAGTGTCTAATATACCTGCTACCTGGTCCTCTGGTGGTCCCCTTTGTTTGGATCGACCACCATTGGACACAGGCAGCTCAGTAATATGTTGCACCAAGCACCACTACACTACACCCCCCCCCCTGTCACTTATTAACCCCTTATTCACCCTTGATCACCCTTGATCACCCCTGATCACCCCATATAGACTCCCTGATCACCCCCCTGTCATTGATTACCCCCCTGTCATTGATCACCCCCCTGTAAAGCTCCATTCAGATATCCGCATGATTTTTACGGATCCACTGATAGATGGATCGGATCCGCAAAACGCATACGGACGTCTGAATGGAGCCTTACAGGGGCGTGATCAATGACTGTGGTGATCACCCCATAAAGACTCCCTGATCACCCCCCTGTCATTGATTACCCCCCTGTCATTGATCACACCCCTGTAAAGCTCCATTCAGATGTCCGCATGATTTTTACGGATTCACTGATAGATGGATCGGATCCGCAAAACGCATACGGACGTCTGAATGGAGCCTTACAGGGGCGTGATCAATGACTGTGGTGATCACCCCATATAGACTCCCTGATCACCCCCCTGTCATTGATTACCCCCCTGTCATTGATCACCCCCCTGTAAAGCTCCATTCAGATGTCCGCATGATTTTTACGGATCCACTGATAGATGGATCGGATCCGCAAAACGCATACGGACGTCTGAATGGAGCCTTACAGGGGCGTGATCAATGACTGTGGTGATCACCCCATATAGACTCCCTGATCACCCCCCCTGTAATTGATTACCCCCCTGTCATTGATCACCCCCCTGTAAAGCTCCATTCAGACGTCCGCATGATTTTTACGGATCCACTGATAGATGGATCGGATCCGCAAAACGCATACGGACGTCTGAATGGAGCCTTACAGGGGCGTGATCAATGACTGTGGTGATCACCCCATATAGACTCCCTGATCACCCCCCTGTCATTGATTACCCCCCTGTCATTGATCACCCCCCTGTAAAGCTCCATTCAGACGTCCGCATGATTTTTACGGATCCACTGATAGATGGATCGGATCCGCAAAACGCATACGGACGTCTGAATGGAGCCTTACAGGGGCGTGATCAATGACTGTTGTGATCACCCCATATAGACTCCCTGATCACCCCCTGTCATTGATCACCCCCCTGTCATTGATCACCCCTCTGTAAGGCTCCATTCAGACATTTTTTTGGCCCAAGTTAGCGGAAAATTTTTTTTTTCTTACAAAGTCTCATATTCCACTAACTTGTGTCAAAAAATAAAATCTCACATGAACTCACCTCACGGAATCCAAATGCGTAAAAATTTTTAGACATTTATATTCCAGACTTCTTCTCATGCTTTAGGGCCCCTAGAATGCCAGGGCAGTATAAATACCCCACATGTGACCCCATTTCGGAAAGAAGACACCCCCAGGTATTCCGTGAGGGGCATATTGAGTCCATGAAAGATTGAAATTTTTGTCCCAAGTTAGCGGAAAGGGAGACTTTGTGAGAAAAAAATAAATAAAATCAATTTCCGTTAACTTGTGCCAAAATTTTTTTTTTCTATGAACTCGCCATGCCCCTCATTGAATACCTTGGGGTGTCTTCTTTCCAAAATGGGGTCACATGTGGGGTATTTATACTGCCCTGGCATTCTAGGGGCCCTAAAGCGTGAGAAGAAGTCTGGGATCCAAATGTCTAAAAATGCCCTCATAAAAGGAATGTGGGCCCCTTTGCGCATCTAGGCTGCAAAAAAGTGTCAGACATGTAGTATGGCTGTACTCAGGAGAAATTGGGGAATGTGTTTTGGGGTGTCATTTTACATATACCCATGCTAGGTGAGAGAAATATCTTGGCAAAAGACAACTTTTCCCATTTTTTTATACAAAGTTGGCATTTGACCAAGATATTTATCTCACCCAGCATGGGTATATGTAAAATGACACCCCAAAACACATTCCCCAACTTCTCCCGAGTACGGCGATACCACATGTGTGGCACTTTTTTGCAGCCTAGGTGGGCAAAGGGGCCCACATTCCAAAGAGCACCTTTCGGATTTCACAGGTCATTTACCTAGTTACCACACATTAGGGCCCCTGGAAAATGCCAGGGCAGTATAACTACCCCACAAGTGACCCCATTTTGAAAGTAGACACCCCAAGGTATTCCGTGAGGGGCATGGCGAGTTCCTAGAATTTTTTATTTTTTGTCACAAGTTAGTAGAAAATGATGATTTATTTATTTTTTTTTCCTTACAAAGTCTCATATTCCACTAACTTGTGACAAAAAATATAAACTTCCATGAACTCACTATGCCCATCAGCGAATACCTTGGGGTGTCTTCTTTCCAAAATGGGGTCACTTGTGGGGTAGTTATACTGCCCTGGCATTCTAGGGGCCCAAATGTGTGGTAAGGAGTTTGAAATCAAATTCTGTAAAAAATGACCGGTGAAATCCGAAAGGTGCTCTTTGGAATGTGGGCCCCTTTGCCCACCTAGGCTGCAAAAAAGTGTCACACATGTGGTATCTCCGTATTCAGGAGAAGTTGGGGAATGTGTTTTTGGGTGTCATTTTACATATACCCATGCTGGGTGGGAGAAATATCTTGGCAAAAGACAACTTTTCCCATTTTTTTTATACAAAGTTGGCATTTGACCAAGATATTTATCTCACCCAGCATGGGTATATGTAAAAAGACAACCCAAAACACATTCCCCAACTTCTCCTGAATACGAAGATACCACATGTGTGGCACTTTTTTGCAGCCTAGGTAGGCAAAGGGGCCCACATTCCAAAGAGCACCTTTCGGATTTCACTGGTCATTTTTTACAGAATTTGATTTCAAACTCCTTACCACACATTTGGGCCCCTAGAATGCCAGGGCAGTATAACTACCCCACAAGTGACCCCATTTTGGAAAGAAGACACCCCAAGGTATTCCGTGAGGGGCATGGCAAGTTCCTAGAATTTTTTATTTTTTGTCACAAGTTAGTGGAAACTGATTTTTTTTTATTTTTTTTTATACAATGTCTCATATTCCACTAACTTGTGACAAAAAATAAAAACTTCCATGAACTCACTATGCCCATCAGCGAATACCTTGGGGTGTCTTCTTTCCAAAATGGGGTCACTTGTGGGGTAGTTAGACTGCCCTGGCATTCTAGGGGCCCAAATGTGTGGTAAGGAGTTTGAAATCAAATTCTGTAAAAAATGACCAGTGAAATCCGAAAGGTGCTCTTTGGAATATGGGCCCCTTTGCCCACCTAGGCTGCAAAAAAGTGTCACACATGTGGTATCTCCGTATTCAGGAGAAGTTTGGGAATGTGTTTTGGGGTGTCATTTTACATATACCCATGCTGGGTGAGAGAAATATCTTGGCAAAAGACAACTTTTCCCATTTTTTATACAAAGTTGGCATTTGACCAAGATATTTATCTCACCCAGCATGGGTATATGTAAAATGACACCCCAAAACACATTCCCCAACTTCTCCTGAATACGGAGATACCACATGTGTAACACTTTTTTGCAGCCTAGGTGGGCAAAGGGGCCCATATTCCAACGAGCACCTTTCGGATTTCACCGGCCATTTATTACAGAATTTGATTTCAAACTCCTTACCACACATTTGGGCCCCTAGAATGCCAGGGCAGTATAACTACCCCACAAGTGACCCCATTTTGGAAAGAAGAGACCCCAAGGTATTCGCTGATGGGCATAGTGAGTTCATAGAAGTTTTTATTTTTTGTCACAAGTTAGTGGAATATGAGACTTTGTAAGAAAAAAATAAATAAATAAATAAATCATCATTTTCCGCTAACTTGTGACAAAAAATAAAAAGTTTTATGAACTCACTATGCCCATCAGCGAATACCTTAGGGTGTCTACTTTCCGAAATGGGGTCATTTGTGGGGTGTTTGTACTGTCTGGGCATTGTAGAACCTCAGGAAACATGACAGGTGCTCAGAAAGTCAGAGCTGCTTCAAAAAGCGGAAATTCACATTTTTGTACCATAGTTTGTAAACGCTATAACTTTTACCCAAACCATTTTTTTTTACCCAAACATTTTTTTTTTATCAAAGACATGTAGAACAATAAATTTAGAGCAAAATGTATATATGGATCTCGTTTTTTTTGCAAAATTTTACAACTGAAAGTGAAAAATGTCATTTTTTTGCAAAAAAAATCGTTAAATTTTGATTAATAACAAAAAAAGTAAAAATGTCAGCAGCAATGAAATACCACCAAATGAAAGCTCTATTAGTGAGAAGAAAAGGAGGTAAAATTCATTTGGGTGGTAAGTTGCATGACCGAGCAATAAACGGTGAAATTAGTGTAGGTCAGAAGTGTAAAAAGTGGCCTGGTCTTTCAGGGTGTTTAAGCCATGGGGGCTGAGGTGGTTAAAAAAAATGTTGTGCCACTAATACACGCCAAAAAGGGCTGTTATTTTCCCACTTCACAACACAACGGCTAATAAGCCCTTTTTTCTCACTAATACAAGCCAAAAAATGCTTTAGAACATATAATTGCATCGCACAAGGGCAAATATTTCCTTGCAATAAACCCTGTTAATGTCTGTATCAAACAACACTTGCACCCCAATAACAAGAATGGTTTGCTGGAATTACAGAGCTATAGAATGGCAATTTGGATCCCCTGTCAGTGTAGCAAGGTGTAATAGGATTGTTATTACCCACGCTGTACCCTCCCCTACTGAACCCTGTTCTACATAAATGCTATGGAATGATTCCTCACTATTCTTTCCCTACACCTTGAATAATCTTTCCCTGAACTTGTAAATTGTTATTTTTTACCACAATAAAGTTTTTCCTAGCACTGTCCCTAACACCTGCCGATGTCTTTCCCTGCACTAAGTACACTGGAAAATGGCATAATCCAAGATGGCTGAGGCTATTTATAGTGCTGTGACATCATAGGGCTGGCTGCTGATTGGCTGCGTGCATGGCATTATGGGTGATCCCGCGTTCCTAGAGTTCCTTGCTCCATGTCCTCACACATGCAGCAGCCATTTTAGGAAAAAATGTGATTCATTACCATGAAGCGTGAAGAAATTCGGCTTCGGTGCAAATAAAAAATTTCCTTCGTCAACTTTGATTCGCTGGTAACTGTGGCTAATCACCTGAGAACCTGGGTGTACTATAAAGGGCAGACAGCTCACTAGCTGAGGGTCTCTGCTCCTGGGAAAGCTCTGATGTAAGTAAAAAAAAAAAAGCAACTGTGTGTTTTGTTTATAATTCTGGGTATAAGGCTCCGTTTCGTTTAGGTAGAAACTGCTTGAAGTCTAGAGGTAGCGGCCAGACGCTGTTTTGTTTAATACTTTTGTCTGCAAAAGCCAATAAAACTGGCTGAGGCTAGTTGCACCATACCTGCTTGGACTGGACTGTGTTTTGTGTGCCAACAGCGCCCGTCTATCCCAGGAGATAGTGATCCCGTGAGCTAATCTCGTTACATATAGTGGAGGCTGCGCCTGCACAAAAATCCAGCAAGTTTTATTTCTTGGGTTAAGTCTGCTGTTCTTGCAAAACAAAACACTGCAGATATGAAGGAAGTTGTTAAACAGCTGATCCAGGCTAACATTCAGCTCCTACAGGCAAATGCAAATCAGCAGGAAAGTGGTTGGGAATTCCCGGTTCTGTTGACGGTAAACAGTCTTCTGTTTTGGCAAATGTGGAATATGCTTGAAAAGTGTTTAAGTGTATCTGCTGTAGAACCTATCCCACTGGCTGAACCGGAAAATGTGCAAGCTGTAGGGGTGACCCTGAGTGAAACCGAGAGTTTTCCCTTAGCAGTTCTTGCAGGTGATACTGATGATGTCCCTGAAATTGGCCTCCCTGACTTGCCAGTCTCCAGTGATAACTTTGGAACAGCTCAACTCAGGGACCCTACATTAACCCCTGCAGGGCAAAGTGTGAAAATAATCAATGGGGTGTCTCAAGAACCTTGGGTAGAAAAAATATTTCCACATTTTTCATTAGAAAATTAACTCAATTAGCTAAATGGACAAGTTGTGGAGCAACTTGTGGTCCCAAAGTCGCATCGCCAAAAGGTGCTAACTCTAGCCCATTCGCATGTGCTAGGGGGGCACTTAGCTTATGAAAAAACCAAAGACCGTATTTTGCTGAAGTTTTATTGGCATGGGGTACATAGAGAGATAAAAGAATTTAGTGATTTCTGCCCAGAGTGTCAATTACACAACCCTGTAGTGACCTTTTAGGAGTCCGTTAGTGCCACTACCAATTATTGAAACTCCCTTCAAGAGGTTTGCAATGGATTTGGTGGGACCTCTTGCTAAGTCTTCTAGAGGTCACCAATACATTTTGGTTATCCTTGATTATGCTACCCGCTATCCTGAAGCAATACCTCTAATGAAAACCTCTGCAAAGGCTATAGCAAAGGAGCTGTTTCAGATGTTTGCCAGTGGGCATACCTAAATAGGTACTCACTGACCAGGGGACGCACTTTATGTCAAAGGTTACAAAGGAGTTGTGTAAACTATTAAAAATAACTCACTTGTGTACCTCAGTTTATCATCCCCAAACACATAGGCTAGTGGAGAGTTTCAATAAAACCTTAAAAGGGATACTCAGAAAAGTTATGGCACAGGGTGGGAACGACTGGGATTTTCTTTTACTGTATCTTATGTTTGCTGTATGGGAGGTACCTCAAGCATCTACAGAATTTTCTCCCTTTGAGCTAGCATATGGTCGACACCCTTGGGGTCTTTTGGATGTTTCCAAAGAGACCTGGGAATGTGAGGCTTCACCCTACAAAAGTGTGATTAAACACATTTCACAAATGCAGGAAAGGATTAAGAAAGTAATGCCCATTGTAAAAGAACACTTGCTCCAAGCTCAGGAGAGTCAGTCTTTTCAGGGTTCACAACAGGTCTGCTAAAGTAAGAAGCTTTAACCCTGGTGATAGGGAATTCGTCCTTGTTCTCACTGTATAAAGTAAATTTTTGGCTAAATGGCAAGGGCCTTATAAAATTATCGAGAAGGTAGACTTAAGCCCTATCAAATTTATCATGTGAACCTAATCAAACCCTGGAAGGACCGAGAGGTGTTTGCAGTAATTGCAAAAAGGGATGTAGCACTGAGATACCAGAGGTAAAGATTGCAGGAACTTTGTCAGGATCTCAAACCCAAGAGACAAAGGAATTTGTACAGAAAAATAAAGTTGTCTTTTATGAGCTAACTAGTTGAACAGATATAATTAAACATGATATCATAACCGAACCAGGGGTCAGAGTAAACCAAAAGTCTTATAGCCTATGGCTAGGCATAAAGCTATTTCCTAAGAAATACAAACAATGCTTCAGTTAGGGGTTATAGAGGAGTCCCATAGTGACTGGTCTAGTCCTATAGTTATAATTCCCAAACCTAATGGCACTATACGTTTCTGTAATGACTTCAGATAACTGAATACTGTCTCTAAGTTTGATGCTTATGTTATGCCTCGAGTGGATGAACTAATTGATGGGCTTGGTAATGCTAGGTTTTTTACCACATTAGATCTTGCAAAAGCTTACTGGCAAGTACCGTTGACTGATGAGGCCAAAGAAAAAACAGCTTTCAGTGTCCCTGATGGCCATTTTCAATATGTTGTCCTTCCCTTTGGTTTGACTGGAGCCCCAGCCACATTCCATAAGATGATGGACAAAATTTTAAGACCACATCGTAAATACGCAGCTGCCTATTTAGACGATGTGATAATCTATAGCCTGGATTGGGAAAGTCATCTACCCAGGGTGCAAGCCGTCCTGAATTCTTATAGGGGAGCGATTTTGACAGCGAATCCAAAAAAATGTGCCATTGGGCAAGAAGAGGCAAAGTACCTAAGCGACACAATTGGGCGAGGTGTTATAAAACCTCAAATAAACAAAGTTGAAGCCATTCAGAGCTGGCCAAGGCCTTTAAACAAAAAACAAGTGAGAGCATTCCTGGGTTTAACTGGTTATTACAGGTGTAGCATTGCTACCCCTTTAACAGATCTTACAAAAGGGAAGGATTCAACCATGGTCAAATGGACCACGGAGGTGGAAAAAGCTTTTTAGAGCCTGAAGCAGGCTCTATGGGCCCAGCCAGTGTTAATCACACCAGATTTTCAAAAAGAGTTTGTTGAGCAAAAAGATGCCTCAGATGTTGGTGTAGGGGCTGTGTTGTCGCAAATGAGAGGTGGTGAAAAGCATGCTGTAGTTTACCTGAGTAAAAAATTTAATGAGCATGAGAAGAAATACTCCATTGTAGAAAAGGAGTGTTTGGCAATTAAGTGGGCGGTAGAAGCACTCAGGTACTATTTGGTAGGGAGAACATTTAAACTGGTAACTGACAATGTCCCCCCAATGGAGTGCCAAAACCATGAGAAAAACAGGCGAGTGACCCGATAGTTTATGGCTTTACAAGACTATAGTTTTACAGTGGAGCATAGACCTGGGTGTCAGCTTGAAAATGTTGATGCCCTGTCTAGGGTGTACTGTTTAAGAGCACAGTGGGTTCCTACCCCAAGGTTGAAAATAGGGGGGAGGATATGTGACATGACTAGGGGGGAAGTGGTTATAGGAGTCTACATTTCACCTAGGTTCCTGTCCTATACATTCTAAATAGCAACCAGAGAGTTGAAGCAGCAAGGACAATTAGGTTTTCTGTTTGTAAGGGTTTTATAAAAAACCTGGTTAGAAGGGCTTGGCTGCTTGGAGCAGGGAGAGTTGGGTGGGTCCTTGCTCCAATTAGCTACTCTGGGTATTCGTAGTAACTGTGGCTAATCACCTAAGAACCTGGGTGTGCTTATAAAGGGCAGACAGCTCACTAGCTGAGGGCCTCTGCTCCTGGGAAAGCTCTGATGTTTTTAATAAAAAAAAAACTGTGTGTTTTGTTTAGGGTACTGGGTACAAGGCTCAGTTTCCTTTAGGTAGGAACTGTTTGATGTCTAGAAGTAACGGCCAGACAGCCAGGGTTTTCTTTTATTTTGTATTGTTTTGTTTAATACTTTTGTCTGAACTTTGTTTTGTGTGCCAACAGCGCCCATCTATCACAGGAGACGGTGATCCTGTGAGCTAATCCTGTTGCACTACAATATCAGAAATTTCGCAAAATCGCTTCTGCCATCCCATAGCAGTACTATGTTTAAAGTCACTGAACTTTTAAACTCTTGCTACTACCATTATTGCAGAATGAGGATTGTATGTTCATGTATTTGATTTATTCTACTTGTCTGCAATGAGTGTGGCTGAAGCACTGAACCCAATAATTAGGAGAGGCGTCCACATTCCTTTGGCCATACAGTGTACACTTAAGATCAACCTGTCACGGATGGTGTACAGGAAACAAGATGATACAAATAACAAATGATGACTCACTGGATCCACAACTAAGGAACATAAAGGGAGACCCCTGCAATCGACCTGCCGCTCTCCCTTAATGCTCAGCCTATGCGACCACTCTAAAGGTGAATGGGCGCATATCCACGTACCTCGGCTATCTTAACCTGAAGGCCCTACAATAGTGAGGGGACACGACCACCGGCTCCCTACACAGACACGGAGGGAGTCAGGGTCACCTGGATCCAGACAACAGAAAATCATAAATACAAAACAGCACTTATCTGAAGACGACTGTGAACTGAGAGCTGGGAGCTGAAGTCAGCATGCACACTCATTCCAGGAAGTAGTATCAGCCACACCCAACTACCTTATGGGGGAGAATATAAAGGGAGGTAATGAGTCTGACTGCATGACAGCTGAGATAGCCTAACGAGGTGAGGAACAGAAACCAAAACAAAGAAACTCAAGGGGGAGGATCTGAACGGCTCCTGTCAGAGCCTCTCAGCTGTCTGCTTGTGACAGTACCCCTCCCTCTAGGAGTGGACTCCGGACACTCAGGGCCCACCTTCTCAGGATGGGACCTATGGAAAGCCCTGATGAGGCGAGAGGCCTTAATGTCCGTCACTGGGAGCCACATCCTCTCCTCAGGACCATAACCCTCCCAATGAACGAGGTACTGGAGGGAACCGCGGACAAGACGAGAATCCACAATCCTAGAGACCTGAAATTCAAGATTCCCATCAACCATAATCGGAGGAGGAGGCAAAGGAGAAGGTACAATAGGTTGAACATAAGGTTTCAATAAGGACTTATGGAAAACATTATGGATCTTCCAAGTCTGAGGAAGATCAAGACGGTAGGCAACAGGATTGATGACAGACAGGATCTTGTAAGGCCCAATAAACCTAGGACCCAACTTCCAGGAGGGAACCTTCAATTTGATATTCTTGGTAGACAGCCACACCAAATCACCAACATTCAGGTCCGGACCAGGCATACGTCTCTTATCCGCCACACGCTTATATCTCTCACTCATATTCTTTAGATTATCCTGAATATTTTGCCAAATAGATGACAAAGACGAGGAGAATCTGTCCTCATCAGGCAAACCAGAAGAGCCCTCTCCAGAGAAAGTCCCAAACTGCGGATGAAACCCATATGCACCAAAAAATGGTGACTTATCAGAGGACTCCTGACGACGGTTATTTAAAGCAAACTCAGCAAGGGACAAAAACGAACACCAATCCTCCTGATTCTCCACCACAAAACAGCGCAGATATGTCTCCAGATTCTGATTGACACGCTCTGTCTGGCCATTCGACTGCGGATGGAAAGCAGAAGAGAATGACAAGCGAACCCCCAAGCGAGAACAGAAAGCCTTCCATAATCTGGAAACAAACTGCGTGCCCCTATCAGAGACTATGTCAGAAGGAATCCCATGCAATTTGACAATGTGGTCAACAAATGCCTGCGCCAGCGTCTTAGCATTGGGCAAACCGGGAAAAGGGATAAAGTGCACCATTTTGCTAAAACGGTCCACCACCACCAGAATCACAGACTTCCCCGAGGAACGAGGCAAGTCCGTTATGAAGTCCATGGACAGATGTGTCCAAGGACGGGAAGGAATGGGCAAAGGAAGGAGAGGACCTGATGGCCGTGAGTGAGGGACCTTGGCACGAGCGCAAGTCTCGCAAGCTGCCACAAAACCCTCAACTGACTTACGAAGCGCAGGCCACCAGAATCTCCGAGCAATGAGATCCAGTGTGGCTCTTGTCCCCGGGTGCCCAGCAAGGACCGTATCATGGTGTTCTTTAAAAATCTTGTGTCTCAAAGCGAGAGGCACAAACAACCTCCCAGGAGGACAAAGATCAGGAGCTTCTGACTGGGCTGCCTGCACCTCTGCCTCCAATTCAGGAAAAAGAGCAGAGACCACCACACCTTCAGCCAAAATGGGACCCGGGTCTTCAAAATTCCCACCTCCCGGGAAACAACGCGACAGGGCATCTGCCTTCACATTCTTAACCCCAGGGCGGAACGTAACAACAAAATTAAACCTTGAAAAGAACAAAGACCATCTGGCCTGTCTCGGGTTCAGACGCTTGGCTGACTCCAAGTAGGCCAGATTTTTATGGTCAGTAAACACGGTAATAGGGTGTCTGGCTCCCTCTAGCCAATGGCGCCATTCCTCAAAAGCCAACTTGATGGCCAACAATTCCCTATCTCCCACATCATAATTTCTCTCTGCGGAGGAGAGCTTCTTGGAGAAAAAGGCACACGGTTGCCATTTGGCAGGAGAGGAACCCTGAGACAAGACCGCCCCCACCCCCACCTCAGAAGCATCAACCTCAACTATGAAGGGTAAGGAAACATCAGGTTGTACTAGGATGGGAGCGGAAGCAAAACTCTTCTTGATATCAGAAAAGGCCTTACGCGCCTCTACCGACCAGGAAGAAAAATCTACCCCCTTTCTGGTCATATCCGTGAGTGGTTTAACAACAGAGGAATAATTCAAAATAAATTTCCTGTAATAATTAGCAAAGCCCAAAAAACGCATCAGCGCCTTCTGATTCTCAGGAAGCTCCCACTCAAGCACAGCGCGGACCTTCTCGGGGTCCATGCGAAAACCAGAAGCGGAGACAAGAAACCCCAGAAATTGGATCTCTGGAACCACAAACACACATTTTTCCAGTTTCGCGTATAATTTATTCTCCCGCAGGATGAGTAAGACCTGACATAAGTGTTCCTTATGAGTTTTGAAATCAGGAGAAAAAATCAAAATGTCATCCAAATACACTAATACAAATTTTCCCATTAAATGATAAAAAATGCTGTTGACGAAATGCTGAAAAACGGCTGGGGCATTCATCAAACCAAAAGGCATAACTAAATTCTCAAAATGGCCCTCAGGGGTATTGAAAGCCGTCTTCCATTCGTCTCCTTCTCTGACCCTAACCAGGTTGTATGCCCCTCTTAGGTCTAATTTGGAAAAGACTTTCGCCCCAACAACCTGGTTAAACAAATCTGGGATTAAAGGAAGCGGATACGGATCACGAATAGTGATACTGTTCAGCTCCCTGAAATCCAGACAAGGTCTTAAAGAACCATCTTTTTTCTTAACAAAGAAAAAACCAGCGGCAACAGGTGACTTTGAGGGTCGTATGTGTCCTTTTCTCAGACTCTCAGAGATATAAGCACGCATCGCGACCCTCTCAGGTTGGGAAAGATTGTATAAACGAGATTTAGGCAGCTTGGCACCTGGGATGAGATCAATAGGGCAATCATACTCCCTGTGCGGAGGCAAATCCTGAACTCCACTCTCAGAGAAAACATCCAAAAATTCAGAGAGGAAAGGTGGTACAGTTTTAGTAGAAACCTCAGAAATAGATGTTATGAGGCAATTCTCTCTGCAAAAGTCACTCCAACCATTTATTTGCCTCGCTGGCCAATCAATGGTGGGGTTATGTTTAGAGAGCCAGGGTAGCCCCAACACTAGAGGAGTAGGCAAACCGCTAAGGACGAAACATGACACATCCTCAACATGAGTATCATTCACAATTAAACGGATATTGTGAACTATGCCCTTTAATGATTTCTGAGAAAGTGGAGCTGAATCAATAGAAAAAACAGGAATATTTTTTCGCAAAGTGCAAACCTGGAAACCATGAGTTATTGCAAATTGGTTATCAATGAGGTTGACAGCTGCTCCACTATCCACAAAAATCTCACAAAAAATGCTCTTGCTCTCTAGCGCCACCCTAGCAGGCAGGACAAAACGGGAACTACAAGCAAAAGACAATTCTTCAATTTCCGCCTCAACCCTGCCAATAGTAACAGACGGAATATTCTTAAAAGATTTCCTCCTTTTTGTCTCTTTATTACTCCCAGAAAACTGCCTGAATCTCCTAGAGGGACAAACATTTGCCAGATGATTTATACCTCCACAACAAAAGCAAACCCTCCCCTGCGGGCTGAATCCTCTATTGTCAGAGGCAATCAACCCCAGCTGCATGGGCTCCTGCTCAGAAGGGGCTGACAGCGACTGAGACCCCTGTGCACAGAATGACACCGGTGCACTGTCCCGGGACTGAGCATGACAAGAAGGAGAAATCTCTCCTCTTTCTCTAAGACGCCTGTCAATACGAACAGCCTGAGACATAGCAGAATTCAAGGAGGTAGGTCTTTCATGAAAGGCAAATGCATCTTTCAATCCCTCAGAAAGACCATAGCAAAATTGACTTCGGAGTGCAGCATCATTCCAACCCGTATCTGCTGCCCATCTCCGAAATTCTGAGCAGTATATCTCTGCGGATTGTTTACCCTGGCATAACAGACGTAGTCTAGACTCAGCCAGAGCAATACGATCCGGATCATCATATATCTGACCCAGGGCTAAAAAGAATTCATCCACTGAACGGAGGGGTTGTGCCCCCTCCGGCAGGGAAAAGGCCCAGGACTGAGCATTACCCCTGAGCAGCGATATAATGATCCCCACCCTCCGTTCTTCATCACCGGAAGAATGGGGAAGAAGGCGAAAATGGAGTTTGCAAGCCTCTCTAAAACGTACAAAATTCTCACTACCCCCGGAAAACGTATCCGGGAGCGAAATCTTAGGCTCAGCACAAACTCCATGAACGCAAGCTGAACCGGTCACTTGAAACTGAGAAAAAGTCTTACGGAGATCAGCTACCTCCAATGAAAGACCCTGGAAGCGTTCAGCCAAAAGTGAAACCGGATCCATGCTTGAGACGGTTTTGGTGGCTGATAATGTCACGGATGGTGTACAGGAAACAAGATGATACAAATAACAAATGATGACTCACTGGATCCACAACTAAGGAACATAAAGGGAGACCCCTGCAATCGACCTGCCGCTCTCCCTTAATGCTCAGCCTATGCGACCACTCTAAAGGTGAATGGGCGCATATCCACGTACCTCGGCTATCTTAACCTGAAGGCCCTACAATAGTGAGGGGACACGACCACCGGCTCCCTACACAGACACGGAGGGAGTCAGGGTCACCTGGATCCAGACAACAGAAAATCATAAATACAAAACAGCACTTATCTGAAGACGACTGTGAACTGAGAGCTGGGAGCTGAAGTCAGCATGCACACTCATTCCAGGAAGTAGTATCAGCCACACCCAACTACCTTATGGGGGAGAATATAAAGGGAGGTAATGAGTCTGACTGCATGACAGCTGAGATAGCCTAACGAGGTGAGGAACAGAAACCAAAACAAAGAAACTCAAGGGGGAGGATCTGAACGGCTCCTGTCAGAGCCTCTCAGCTGTCTGCTTGTGACACAACCTCTATTAAGGTTCCAGGTTCGCTTTACTAAACCTCTAGAAACCGTACATAAATCCTCTCTCTGGAATCCATGGTCTGTCTATAACAAGCTCCCATACATTCATAACTTCTTTCATACTAACTCTCTTAACCTGCTGGTCCTTACTGAAACCTGGATTCAGGAATCTGACACAGCTTCCCCTGCTGCTCTTTCCTACAGCAGCCTACACTTCTCCCATACCCCCAGACCTGAGAACAGATATGGCGGAGGAGTTGGCATACTCCTAACCCCTACAATGCACTTTCCAGGTCATTCTCCGTTCCATCACTCTCATTCCCTTCCTTTGAGGTCCACACCATCAGGCTCTTCCATCCCCTCTCCCTCAGAGTAGCAGTTGTATACCGTCCCCCTGGCTCACCCATCCAATTCCTGGATCACTTTGCTTCCTGGCTGCCACAATTCCTGTGCTCAGAATTACCAACCCTTATCTTGAGAGACTTCAAAATCCCCATAAACTGCCCCATCTGCCTCCTAGCTTATCTCTCTAACCTCCTCTCTTGGCCTTTCACATCTTTCTAACTCTCAAACACATAAAGACGTTAACACGCTTGACTTGGTCTTCTTAACTTATCCCACTCTCTGACCACACCATTCTCTCCTTCACTCTCAGAAATCTGCACCCACCCCAGCACACTCCTACTTATTACACATGCAGAAATCTACAGGTCATTGACCCTCATACACTTACGGACACTCTATACTCATCATTAGAGATGACCAAAATTTTCAGAAATTTGATTCGGCCGGCAATTTAAAAAAAAAAAATTGGTTTGATCCAAATTTATTTGTGTTGAATCACGTTAAAAGTAGGCTATTTCCTGGCTGCAGAGAGCCTTTATAGTGGTGTAGAACACTGTGCCTTGCAGTAACACACATAGGGAGTCTGCTATGGTGGTGAAATAATACTGTGAGTCAGTATGGCATGCAAATGACAGGTGTCACTCTTAGAATCACTGCACACTTCACTTATTTGGGCAGTCACAGGGCCAAAACTGACCAAATAACACAAGTATGAACTCAGCCTTACAGGTCGATGTTAGCATCAAGAAGAAGCGCACTCCTTTTACACAGTCTTCAGCTGATTACACATAGATATCTACAGAACCTGTTCTATTAAACGCTTATACAAGTAGAGCCCCCCGACAGAATGGAGAGGGTGTCAGTAGTAAGTTTGTGTTGACGTCACTGATTATTTTGCCCTTCCTCTGATACGTCAGAACAATAACCCCCAAAAAACTTATCCTGTCTGTTGAGCATCCACCTTCACTCAGTCAGCATTTGGTCAGTAATCCATCAGTATTGCTAATGCCCAAAAAAATCTAATGAATAAATGGAAATTAAAACACCCTTTAGAACATATAACTGCACCGCTGAACGCCAAATAGGCCCTTATTGTTTTCCACTTATACATGACACAAAAAGCTATAAAACTTATAACTGCACCACTGAACGGCAAATAGGACCTTATTTTTTTCCACTTATACATGACACAAAAGGCTTTAGAATATATAACTGCACCGCTGAACGGCAAATATATTTATCTTTTTTCCACTTATACACTCCACAAAAGGCTTTAGAACATATAACTGCACCGCTTAACGGCAAAAATATTTTTCTTTTGCCACTAATACACGACACAAAGGGCTGTAATTTTAGCACTTCACCACACAACGGCTAATAATCCCTTTTTTCCCACTAATACAAGTAAAAAAATACTTTAGAACATATAACTGCACCACACAAGGGCAAATAAAACATAGAAATAGTTCCTTGTAATAAACCCTGCTAATGCCTGTATCAAACAGCACTTTGCTAGAATTACAGAGCTGTATAATGGCAATTTGTATCCCCAGTCAGTGCAGCAAGGTTTAATAGGATTGTTCCTATTACCGAGGCTGTAACCTCCCCTACTGAACCCTGTTCAACATAAATGCTGTGGAATGATTCCTCCCTATCATTTCCCTACACCTTTAATAATCTTTCCCTACTCTTGTAAGTCGTTTTTTTTAGCACAATTAAATTTTTTCTAACACTGTCCCTAGCGCCTGAAGATGTCTCTCCCTGCACTAAGTACACTTGTAAATGGCAGAATCTAAGATGGCTGACGATATTTAAAGGGCTGTGACATTACAGGGCTGGCTGGCAGCTTATTGGCTGCATGCATGGCATTATGGGTGATCCCGCCTTCCCAGAGTTCCTTGCTCCATGTCCTCACACGTGCAGCAGCCATTTTAGAGAAAAATACGCTTCGGTGCAAATTAAATTTTTTTCCTGAAATTCGGATCAAATTCCACTTTATCAGCTTTGATTCGCTCTTCTCTAGCCATGATGTAAAAAAATAAGATTAGACACCATATAGTACATGTTAATCTCTAACAAAACTAAAACCAGCCTTGTACCTCACATGGATCCAGATACTAGAATCTCTTCAGTTTTTGCAGACCAGGGGACAGGTCCTTTCTCCTCTTTCCCTGTAACTGACACAGATTTTAACAGAAGATATGGCTGGTGTCATTTGAAAATTTAAACTGAGAGCATACGACCATTTCAGTGTGGTGGGCGAAAAATAAGGAAAAGAGCAAACAGCAGGGTGCGAGGCACAGATACATTTTAATGAATAGCTCACTGGCTATACAAAATTTTAAATTACTGTCACGACTGTGACTGATCCAGACAGGTCTGGGAGGAGAAGGTCGCAGCGACTTGCTACTCGCGATAGCTTGTGAGTTTGCTCCGTGGTTCAGGGTATGTCATCTGGGTTTTGCCTTGTGAACCTTTTTGTCCTGACTGGGAGTTTGTAGGCATCCTTCTCAGGTGAGTCCTGTCTGCCACTCCCAGCTACTATATTAGTTTCACTTTCACTTGCAGTCATTGCCAGATATAGTCCTTACTTCCAGTTCTATTCTGACCTTTGAAGGAGATCGTTTGATGGTGTTGCTGTGGAGCTCTTGTCCGGCGTGGACTGTCGTGATTGGGATCGCCTTCTCTGCTCGTGACTGGATAAGTCTATCTCTGATATAGTTTGTTTGTTGCTGTCTTCCCCTGCTGTTCTCCTAGACATGAGTGATGGTGACTAGTGCTCCCATCGGCCTTTCCCCACTCTAGGCTTTTTAGGGTGACTGAGGGTTTAGGCATCCTGCTCGCCGCACGGGTTCACACCCCGTCTAGGGTATCAGGGCAGACAGGTGCCAGCTTAGGGTTAGTCAGGGGTGGCCATACTATTCCCATCCGTAGATAAGGGTCCCCCTTCCCCTCCGTCTGGTGCGACACGACTGCTGCTGGGGTAGCGGTCGTGACAGTATATCTGGCCTTTTAAAAAAAAAAAAAAAAGTGACATTTCTTTTTTTTTTGCTTGCTGTTTTGTTTTGTATTTTTCTGTTCCACTATGGATCCGTTTACGGTTTTGGCGAAACAATTACAGGGATTATCCCTTGAAGTGGCAGGATTAAAAGCAACAGTGCTGCAGCAGCAGCAGCCATCCTTGGGTTCCACCGTTGCTACGGGAAACCAAGGTACTCCTGAGCCAAAAGTGGCTTTACCTGATAGGTTCTCAGGAGAGAGAGACCAATTTGTAACCTTCACAGAAGCTTGCAAATTGTTCTTCAGGTTACGCCCTAGATCCTCCGGCGGTGAGGAACAACGGGTGGGTATTGTAATTTCTCTCCTGCAAGGAGATCCGCAGGCTTGGGCTTTCTCCCTACCATCAGACTCTCTGGCCTTACGATCAGTGGAGGAGTTTTTTTGAAGCCCTGGGTCTCGTATATGAAGACCCGGACAGGGTCTCACTGGCTGAGTCTAAGCTACGTAGACTTCGGCAAGAGAACCGGTCTGCTGAACTATATTGTTCCGAATTCCGTAGGTGGGCTACTGATACGTTATGGAACGACTCGGCCCTTAGGAGTCAGTTCTGCCAGGGGTTGTCTGAAAAATTAAAAGACGCGCTGGCGGTATACGAGGTCCCTGGGTCTCTGGAGGCTGCTATGTCTCTGTCCATAAGAATCGACAGACGACTCAGGGAGAGACTAATAAATTTTACGGAGGCCTCTATAGGGCAGGGATCGGTTTGTTATGATCCAGTCGAACCAATGCAAATAGGGGGCGCCACTAGACGGGTGAATCCTCCTAAGTTCCGCTGTAGGTCAGAGGTTTGTTTTCGTTGTGGGGGGAGGGGTCATTTTGTAAAGGTTTGTCCCTCAGAACCCAACAGACCACAAACAAAGGAGCCGCCGGAAAACTAGAGTCCCCAGATTGTGCGGAGGATAACAGTCTGGGCGTATTCGTTTCCTCCATACGCATGTCTCAGTTTTTGTTGTCCGCTACCGTTGAGGCGGGCAATAAGACTGAGATCTGTTCCGTCTTTTTGGACAGTGGGGCGGGGGTCAACTTGGTGGATTCACGGTTTGCTCAGGCTCTGGGTTTTACTCCAGAACCGATACGCAAAACTATTCCTGTTTTTGCCATCGACTCCTCCCCTCTTACTCAGAAAGAGTTAACTCAGATCATTCATAATATCCATCTGCAGGTAGGGGACCTCCATAAAGAGCATATCTCGTGTTATGTCCTGGACGGTCTTCCGGCTCCTATGGTATTGGGGCTTCCCTGGCTGGTGACTCACAATCCAGTGGTGGATTGGCAGGCCGGGGAGATTGTGGAGTGGAGTGAACAGTGTAAGGACAACTGCTTGAGTAGTAGGTGCTCTACACTCTCTGTAACATCTTTACCTGCCTTTCTGTCAGATTTTATGGATGTGTTCTCTGAGAAGGGTTGTCAGGGGTTACTACCTCATCGTCCATATGATTGCCCGATTAATCTACTACCTGGGGCCAAACTACCTAAAACCCGGTTATACAATCTTTCCGGCCCGGAGAGGAAGGCTATGAAAGATTATTTTTCGGAGAGTTTGGCTAAGGGACACATCAGACCCTCTTCTTCACCTGTGGCTGCAGGGTTCTTTTTCGTTAAAAGGAAAGATGGGGGCCTACGTCCTTGCCTGGATTTCCGGGAATTAAACCGGATAACTATCCGAGATCCCTATCCTCTTCCTCTCATTCCCGACCTCTTTAATCAGGTTGCTGGTGCTAAATGGTTCTCCAAAATGGATCTCAGAGGAGCCTATAACCTGGTTCGCATCAAAGAGGGGGATGAGTGGAAGACGGCTTTTAATACTCCGGAAGGGCATTATGAAAATCTGGTCATGCCATTTGGTCTTACTAATGCGCCTGCGGTATTCCAACATTTTGTCAACAATATTTTTAGTCACCTTATCGGGAGATTTGTTGTGATATATCTTGATGACATCCGGGTCTATTCCCCGGATCTGGATACACATAAGATCCATGTGAGACAAGTGCTGCAGATATTAAGGGCCAACAAATTGCTTGCTAAGTTAGAAAAATGTGTGTTCGCCGTAAAAGAACTGCCATTTCTGGGGTATGTGTTGTCAGATTCAGGTTTCCGCATGGATCCAGAGACAGTCCGGGCGATTATAGACTGGGATCTGCCTGAGAACCTGAAGGCATTGCAACGCTTCCTGGGGTTTGCCAATTTTTATAGAAAGTTTATAAAAAACTATTCCTTGGTGGTCAAACCACTGACGGACATGACCCGAAAGGGATCCGATTTTTCCAAATGGTCACATGCAGCCAAAACTGCCTTTGCATCTCTGAAGGAGAGATTCACCTCGGCCCCTATTCTCGTACAGCCAGATGTCTCGCTTCCTTTTATTGTAGAGGTTGACGCATCAGAGGTGGGGGTGGGAGCGGTACTATCTCAGGGCCCGTCCCCTGGTGAATGGCGTCCGTGTGCTTTCTTTTTGAAGAAATTGTCTACTGCAGAAAGGAACTATGATATTGGCAACAGGGAACTTTTGGCTATTAAGTTGGCTTTTGAGGAGTGGCGTCATTTTTTGGAGGGGGCGGTTCATCCCGTCACGGTGATTACTGATCACAAAAACTTATTATATCTGGAGTCTGCTAAACGTCTCACCCCTAGACAGGCTCGGTGGTCGTTATTTTTTACTAGGTTTAATTTTGTAATAACCTATCGCCCGAGGGCAAAAAATACTAAGGCGGATGCATTGTCTCAAAGTTTTCCTGGAGGGGGTGATGTTGAGGTACCGGAGCCCATTTTGCAAAAGGGGTGGTGGTCTCTGCATTACACTCAGGTTTAGAGGGGAGGGTGTTGGAAGCTCAGGGGGAGGCCCCGGCCTCCTGCCCCTCGGGTAAACTGTTTGTGCCAGAAAATTTACGACTGGAGATACTAAAAGAACACCATAACTCCACACTGGCAGGACACCCAGGTAGTAGGGCAACCTCTGAGTTAGTGTCTCGTCGGTTCTGGTGGCCTAAATGGCGCCAGGAGGTGTTGAATTTTGTGTCTGCATGTGCTACCTGTGCTCGTTCTAAGGTAGATCATACTCGTCCGGCAGGGCGTCTTTTACCTCTGGCCATCCCCAACAGGCCTTGGACGCACCTGTCAATGCATTTCATTACGGATCTACCAGTATCAGCGGGGAGGACTGTTATTCTTGTAGTTGTTGACAGATTCAGTAAAATGGTGCACTTTATTGCTCTTGCCGCATTGCCTAATGCTAACACACTGGCTCAGGTTTTTATTGACCACATCGTGAAGCTTCACGGGGTCCCTTCCGATATTGTTTCGGATCGTGGTACCCAATTCGTTTCTAAATTTTGGAAAGCTTTTTGTTCTCGTTTAGGGGTTCATCTGTCGTTTTCTTCATCTTTCCATCCACAGTCCAACGGTCAGACTGAACGTACCAATCAAAACCTAGAGACATATTTGAGATGCTTTGTTTCCGAAAATCAGGAGGAATGGTCATCTTATTTACCATTAGCCGAGTTTGCCATTAATAATCGTCGTCAAGAATCCACCGATAAGTCACCATTTTTTGGTGCGTATGGTTTCCATCCTCAGTTTTGTACGTTTAGTGAGGGGGGGGCCGTCTGGGATTCCCGAGGAGGAACGATTTGCGTCTTCACTTTCTTCAGTGTGGCAGAGTGTGCAAGAAAGTTTGAAGAGAATTGGTGGTAGATACAAACGTGCGGCTGATAGGAAGCCCTCTGAAGGTCCGGACCTTGGGGTGAATGACTTGGTGTGGTTGTCTACCAGAAATATCAAGTTGAAGGTTCCCTCGTGGAAATTGGGTCCGAGATTTATTGGTCCTTATAGGGTAATTAAGATCATTAACCCGGTGGCTTTTCGTCTGGAGCTACCTCAGACTCTAAGGATCCATAATGTCTTCCACAGATCTCTGCTTAAGAGATATGTAGAACCTCCTGAACCATTGCCACTACCGCCTCCACCGGTGGTTGTTGATGGCAGTCTTGAGTTTCAGGTAGAAAAGATTGTTGATTCACGATATGTTCGCCGCTCTCTTCAGTACCTGGTGCACTGGAAAGGTTATGGTTCCGAAGAGAGAATGTGGGTTCCAGCATCAGAGATAAAAGCGGACAGACTCATTCGGGCTTTTCATAGCTCCCATCCGGAGAGGCCTGGGCTTGAGGGTCCAGGGGCCCCTCGTAAAAAGGGGGGTACTGTCACGACTGTGACTGATCCAGACAGGTCTGGGAGGAGAAGGTCGCAGCGATATTCTACTCGCGATAGCTTGTGAGTTTGCTCCGTGGTTCAGGGTATGTCATCTGGGTTTTGCCTTGTGAACCTTTTTGTCCTGACTGGGAGTTTGTAGGCATCCTTCTCAGGTGAGTCCTGTCTGCCACTCCCAGCTGCTATATTAGTTTCACTTTCACTTGCAGTCATTGCCAGATATAGTCCTTACTTCCAGTTCTATTCTGACCTTTGAAGGAGATCGTTTGATGGTGTTGCTGTGGAGCTCTTGTCCGGCGTGGACTGTCGTGATTGGGATCGCCTTCTCTGCTCGTGACTGGATAAGTCTATCTCTGATATAGTTTGTTTGTTGCTGTCTTCCCCTGCTGTTCTCCTAGACATGAGTGATGGTGACTAGTGCTCCCATCGGCCTTTCCCCACTCTAGGCTTTTTAGGGTGACTGAGGGTTTAGGCATCCTGCTCGCCGCACGGGTTCACACCCCGTCTAGGGTATCAGGGCAGACAGGTGCCAGCTTAGGGTTAGTCAGGGGTGGCCATACTATTCCCATCCGTAGATAAGGGTCCCCCTTCCCCTCCGTCTGGTGCGACACGACTGCTGCTGGGGTAGCGTTCGTAACAATTACATGCAATTGCAAAATTATTCAGATGGTGTTGCTTTAAAAAATATTAAATATTTTTTGTAGCACAGCTCCTGGGGAAATTGATGGTAGACTTATGACTATATTCTGCACTATAACAAGGTTTTAGAAAACCTAATAGAGACACTTTCTGTCATGTGGCCTCCTATTTACTTCTTTGCAACACTGTGATTGCTCAAACTTACCACTAAAGATAAAGATTTTAGACTCATTCAGTCAGAGACACCCATTACACTCACTTGCTCGATAGTAAAATTGCAGCTTTAAGGCAAACTGAAAAGTGAGGTATCTCATTTAATTAAATTGTCCCCATAAAAATGTTATGCAATTATTCTCAAAATACCTCTGGGTAGCTATTTAAAGGGAATGTTCCATCAGAAAGTGACTTTTGGTTTAAATCTGTTTTTTTATTGTAAACATATTTTTAAAGGATAACTGTCGTATTTTATTTTTATTTTTTTTGGAGTATTTGATTGTGGTGATTAATATTTCCTTGGTGGCCCTATTTCAACTTTTCACTGTGCATTCAATTACCCCTTAATTCTACATTTTTGTTCCCTGTACTGCCTACTTTTACCTGTGCTTAAAATAGGATTGCTAGGCATGGTCCGTCTATCTGTTGAAGGACGGAGCACGCTGCGTGCAGGGTCACATTACTGACAGCCAGGGACTATAAGTGAATGATTATTGTTGGCTGGCTATTGTTACTGGCTAGTGAGGGCAGGCGGGATTAGCCTCAGAGTGAGGGCAGTGGCGGCCACTTAACTGAATAGTGAAATTGCAGTTTTATGCAGACTGGTTTGCGAAGAGATGAATCTTATTAAATATGGGGTAAGTCAGTCTAATAGCAACTGATTCTGGAATATCATGTTATTAGTAACTACATATATGAAAATTGAAATTAGGGTCTAAATGTGACAGTTATCCTTTAAAGAATTTTGGTGATCTTATTTTAAATTTTTCATGTCATTATACTTAAATAAAAATCCTAAAACATTTTTCACATTGGCCACTAAGCCTAATAGGCTTATAATATATAGACACACCAAATCCATCATTTACAATAGGTGATGTACACAGATTATCTACGCCTTTTGTGCAAAATGACATTAACACAGGTCACAGAACATGTGAAGAAAACTCTCCCACATAGGCCAAAGGAGCAATTTTATAAAAATGTCTAAAGGTAAAGATGCCTTTATTGCCCAATCACAGCACAGCTTTCTTTTTAGAAGAGCACAATAAGAAATAAAACCTAAGCTGTGATTGGTTGCTATGTGAAACAAGTTTTACTTTTAGACA
Source organism: Bufo bufo (assembly GCF_905171765.1). Lineage (NCBI taxonomy): Eukaryota > Metazoa > Chordata > Amphibia > Anura > Bufonidae > Bufo > Bufo bufo. The sequence goes on from NC_053391.1 coordinate 229,091,739, forward strand.
GTTTCATACTGTAAATCTCCCCCAATTATTCAGCTCCAGTCCATTGTGTCCCATGATCTATATGGCTTTTACAAAGCATATCACCAAATGCTGTTAACTGCACAGCTCTCTGATTTACTGTATCACGTATGGAAAATAAAATAATATCTGAAATCAAAAAATAAAAACTGTTTAGAAAAAGGCAATGAAGGAAATTTATAATTACCCCCCATGACTCTTTTATGGTGTGAAAAACCCAGTGTTTGCAACTTTTTAAATGCCACTGCAACAAAATGTTGTCGCAAACTTCTTTTCTTTGTCTCAAGTTTCTACACCTCCTTTGCCACTTTCAAAAATGGGACATGGTAAGGGTGGAGAGGGGGCAACCATTGGATCCAGCATATTTACTGTATCTTAATGTTCTGGTGGTATAAACGAAGACAGACATCTATGGCAACTTCATACGGCCCACAGACTGTCAGAGGAATGCCATAATACACTCACCTAAAGAATTATTAGGAACACCTGTTCTATTTCTCATTAATGCAATTATCTAGTCAACCAATCACATGGCAGTTGATTCAATGCATTTAGGGGTGTGCTCCTGATCAAGACAATCTCCTGAACTCCAAACTGAATGTCAGAATGGGAAAGAAAGGTGATTTAAGCAATTTTGAGCGTGGCATGGTTGTTGGTGCCAGACGGGCCGGTCTGAGTATTTCACAATCTGCTCAGTTACTGGGATTTTCACACACAACCATTTCGAGGGTTTACAAAGAATGGTGTGAAAAGGGAAAAACATCCAGTATGCGGCAGTCCTGTGGGCAAAAATGTCTTGTGGATGCTAGAGGTCAGAGGAGAATGGGCCGACTGATTCAAGCTTACAACCGAGGTATGCAGCAAAGCATTTGTGAAGCCACAACACGCACAACCTTGAGGCAGATGTGCTACAACAGCAGAAGACCCCACAGAGTACCACTCATCTCCACTACAAATAGTAAAAAGAGGCTACAATTTGCACGAGCTCACCAAAATTGGACTGTTGAAGACTGGAAAAATGTTGCCTGGTCTGATGAGTCTCGATTTCTGTTGAGACATTCAAATGGTAGAGTCCGAATTTGGCGTAAACAGAAGGAGAACATGTATCCATCCTCTGGCTATTTCTAGCAGGATAATGCACCATGTCAAAAAGCTTGAATCATTTCAAATTGGTTTCTTGAACATGACAATGAGTTCACTGTACTAAAATGGCCCCCACAGTTACCAGATCTCAACCCAATAGAGCATCTTTGGGATGTGGTGGAACGGGAGCTTCGTGCCCTGGATGTGCATCCCTCAAATCTCCATCAACTGCAAGATGCTATCCTATCAATATGGGCCAACATTTCTAAAGAATTCTATCAGCACCTTGTTGAATCAATGCCACGTAGAATTAAGGCAGTTCTGAAGGCAAAAGGGGGTCCAACACCGTATTAGTATGGTGTTCCTAATAATTCTTTAGGTGAGTGTATATGACGAGGCCAGCACCCTAAATTAAGTGTATCTATTGGGATATTGTCCCTATCACAGCTCAGTAGGCAGTTGAAAGATAAAACTGAGCATGTGCAGCTCTAGAGTGAGCTGGACAAATAAATAGGAAAAACAAACTGGTGGCGCTATACAGATACATTTTATTAAATAACTCAGTGGCTATTAAAAAAATGTTTAATTACATGCAATTACAAAAGTATTCAGGTCCAGGTGCTGGTTTGAAAAGTGTACAATAATTTTGTGGGACAACCCCTTTAAATCTTTTTGGCTCTTTGTCTCATGGGAATTGAGCTGAAAGTCTAGATACAGCTATTTTATCAGTCTCTTTCTTCACATGAACATATTCAACATGAATAGAATGTAAACACAGGTTTCAGATACATTTGTGGTTTAGATCTGACACATCTTGCACTTTGTATAACTGCCTTTTAAGGGACAAACCACTGATATATTTGACCAAATAGCTGACCGTTATGTTTGCTGAAATCAGATAAAGCTTCCTCAAAAATGTAAACCTGGAATATATCTAGATGTATCTTATATATACATTGATACTCCTTAATGTAAACTACAGACACCTCAAAATACATTTAAAAATTGTTCTTGGGACCAAATGTAAACTAGCTGTTTTTGTGAGTGGTAGATTTGAAACTTTGCCAAAGAGCTTTTTTACTTTGTCCTTATATAAACCTTGTATCCCATGGGAAAATTGTAGGGTTACATTCATTGCTCTGTGGCTAGTATTAGCACAGAGATAATGGATATCCTAGTTTCTCATGGAGTATAAGTATTGGAACTTCAAGTAATATCTTAACTATTCTATTATATGTTTCCATAATCTTGAGGTTGACAAAAATATGTTTTTCCCAAAGAAAATGTCAAAGGATCATTACATTTGTGAATGTATTCAGATTAGAGATGAGAGAATTTCTTGAAATTAGTTTCAGGTCTGATTTTAGGTCGCCAAATTTTTGAAAAAAGTTAAATTCTGGTATAAACCAATTCTACTCAAATCAAATATTCTCCAATTGCCCTGAAATTTGGTATATAACACTCCCTACTGGGACTTATTTCTGGAGATAGAGACAGACACACACACACTCACTATCCACTTATTAAGCCCAGGTTGTTATAATACCCAAACTTAAAGGGGTTGTCCCATGAAAAATTATCAACCTAACACCTGGATCTGAATACATTTGTATTTCCATATAATTGAAAACATAATATAACCAATGAGCTCAGGGTTGTAGCGAGGCAGTGGTGTCACACGTAATGGGGAGGGGACAACACAAGAAAACACATAGAAGGAAATAAACCAGAGTCTAGACCTCAAAGCTAAGAAAGAGGGATGGTGACCGCCTAGGAATCCCTAGATCTCTCCCTGACTCCTGCCAGTATGTGTAGACCCTGAAGGTGGAAAAACTCATACACCGGAACCTATGCCCTCCCTGGAATCCCTAGGAATAGGGGCAAGGATTGAGACTACTGGTTCTTTCCCAGGTGAAGGACCCAGCGTCTCCCTGAGGCCTAGAAACACAACACACAAGTGTCACAACAAAATGCACAACAAAAGCACTTATCTTTAAAGAGGGAATGGAGAAGCCGGTGATCCACAGGAACAACACACCAGCTCAACAAACACCAAGCAGGAAATTTAAACCACATGGTAAGCAATGTGAGAGTGAACTAAAAATAGCCTCAGTGATGACCACAGGCAGCACCTGACAAGGGGTGTGGTCATCACCAAACAATATGTGCTGCCAATCTCCCTGATCTCCCTGATCTTCTCACCTCTGTCATGGAAGAGGCCATGACAGTACCCCCCTTCTACGGGTGACCTCCGGACACCTAGGGCCGACTTTATCAAGATGCGCCCTGTGAAAGGCCTTCACAAGGCGACTGCCATTAACGTCGGCCCCAGGAACCCACATCTTTCTTCTGAACCATAGCCTTTCCAGTGCACAAGGTACTGAAGAGATCTACAAAGAATTTGTGAGTTCATTATCCTGGCAATCTGAAATTCAAGATTACCGTCCACCAAGACAGGAGCAGGAGGTAAGGAGGATGGTTTAGCTGGTTCGACATATCTTTTCAGCAATGACTAGTGAAAGACATTATGAATTTTTAAAGCATGTGGAAGGTCAAGACAAAAGGCAACCCAATTAATAATGGCAGAGATCTTACATGGCCCAATAAACCTTAGGCCCAACTTCCAAGAGGGTACCTTTAACTTAAAGGGTTATTCCCATCACGCTGTTTCATACTTACCTGCTCCCGGCACGCTGTCCACTTCCTGGTTTCGGCAGGGGGCTGCCTCCATCTTGATTGAAGTCTTCTCCTGGCCGGGCCGTGCGCTGGACTGAATGCGCATGCCGTCGCGCATGCGCCCTGGTGACTTCTTCCTGGCCAGTATACTATACTGGCCGGGAAGAAATCACCATAGCGTGGCGTCGGCGTGCGCTTTCGGGACTGCGCGCGGCCGGCCGGGAGAAAAGAATAAGTCGTCTGCGCAAGCGCGGCCACCGCGATTCCGGAGAAGAGAGGTGGCCGTAACCAGGGGAGACGGAAGACAACAGTCAGGTAAGTATATGTTCATTTTCTTCTAAGGGGTGGGAATTAGTTAATTAAATATATTTAGAAAAATGATCACTGTTAAATCATTAACAGATTTAACAGTGATCATTAAGATGGGAATACCCCTTTAATGTTTCTTGTGGACAGGCACACAGAATCACCCACTCTCAGGTCCAGACCACTCATACATCTCTTATCAGCCATACGTTTATACTTTTTGCCCATCTTTTTTAAATTGTTTAGAATTTTCCACCAGATAGATGACAACGAAGAGGAAAATATTTCCTCTTCCGGTATACCAGAAGTCTCAGTACTAGTGATGAGCGGCAGGGGCAATATTCAATTTCATGATATTTCGCAAATATATGGAGGAATATTCATCATATATTTGCTAATTCGCAAATTTGCTTTCTTCATACACTAAAATTTGCGTAATGCGCATGCGCAAGGGGTGTGGCCTAATTCCGGAACTGTTTTCAAACTACCCGAAGTTTGATAAGATTTGAAAAGATAGTGGGAAGCAATTTTAGCGACAGTCAGGAAGAACTAATGATCACTGTAAGTAATTTGACATTACAGCAGTGTATTTGATTACTTTTCACATACATGTCAGAACAATCGCTTTATATGCAGATAGTGTTTTAAAATATTCGTGATTGCGAAAATCGGCACTTATGATCCAATTTTTTTTGTTCGCGATACATATAACTTCACTTTTTATCAGGTCTAAGTAGATATTACTGATTGGTGCACTAAGTATTGTTGTGACATCACAGCACTATGTCAGTAGCATGTATGTATGGACAGCAGAGAAATATCTCTCACATGCACATTGCACATCCATTTTCCTGCCGTACACTATATACCCCAGCCACACAAACACAGTCTATAGATTAGAGTTTGTGTCCTGTTGTTCAGGACTCGGGAGAAGCTTTTTTTTCTTACCACCACTATTTGCTGGTTCATTTAGAGTTACCCAGGGTGCACCACGGGTAGGCGAACCAGTTTTACACCCCATACCATACTGTCACTTCACTAGACAGGTACATCTCTGCTCAGCTGGCCAATATCCGATTGCTCAGACCCCACACACCTACAATCGCAATACAATATGATCTTATAACAGTAGCATTAAATAAAAAAAAATCCAGTTTAAAGACTTAAATACTTTTTGATGTTTTGTTGAGGACATTATTTTCAATACTTGTATTAAAAAAAATTGGGATTATATGCTTGCATCTTTATCCTGCAGCTCATGTTGGAGCGGGGCTAAGACCGCACTGGCGTCCACGCAGAGAAGCAGGCCATTGTGAATGAGATCCGTTCTGAGCTCAAGAGGAAGTTTAAGGGCAAGCACCCTAGGGTGGCCATATTTAAAAATATTGTTGGATTTGAAGAGGAGGAATTTGGAACAGATCAGAGAGATCCGTGACAGTACAATGCTTACATTATGTTTGTATCTCTCTCCAACACTCTGCAATGTATATACAGTGCTGCCCATAATTATACATACCCCAGGCAAATTTTGACTTAAAGTTACTTTTATTCAACCAGCAAGTAATTTTTTGACGGGAAATGACATAGGTGTCTCCCAAAAGATAATAAGACGATGTACAAGAGGCATTATTGTGGGAAAAAAACATTTCTTAGCTTTTATTTACATTTGAGCAAAAAGTGTCCAGTCCAAAATTATTCATACCCTTCTCAATAATCAATAGAAAAGCCTTTATTGGCTATTACAGCAATCAAACGCTTCCCATAATTGCAGACCAGCTTTTTGCATGTCTCCACAGGTATTTTTGCCCATTCTTCTTTAGCAATGAGCTCCAAATCTTTCAGGTTGGAGGGTCTTATTGCCATCACCCTGATCTTTAGCTCCCTCCACAGATTCTCAATTGGATTCAAGTCTGGACTCTGGCTGGGCCACTCCAAAACATTTATGTTGTTCTCTGCTAACCATTTCTTCACCACTTTTGCTGTGTGTTTTGGGTCATTGTCATGCTGAAATGTCCACTGGTGCCCAAGGCCAAGTTTCTCTGCAGACTGCCTGATGTTATCTAGGGATGAGCGAACCCAAACTGTATAGTTCGGGTTCGTACCGAATTTTGGGGTGTTCGTGATACGGACCCGAACCCGAACATTTTCGTAAAAGTCCGGGTTCGGGTTTGGTGTTCGGCGCTTTTCTGGCGCTTTTTGAAAGGCTGCAAAGCAGCCAATCAACAAGCGTCATACTACTTGCCCCAAGAGGACATCACAGCCATGCCTACTATTGGCATGGCTGTGATTGGCCAGTGTAGCATGTGACCCAGCCTCTATTTAAGCTGGAGTCACGTTGCGCCGCACGTCACTCTGCTCTGATCAGTGTAGGGATAGGATGCAGCTGCTGCTGTTAGGGCCAGATTATTAACCTACAAAAAGGCAGCTCTGTCAACTAAGACAGCTATAGTGACCACTTGTACCACATCCAGAGTAAACTAAAAACCAAACAAGTGGAATGTTATATCAAAAATTGTCATTTATTATAAAATATAAAAATGGAGAACAACAGGATGTCATACAGTACACGGAGAAGCACAGGGTAAGTCAAAACAAAAGAACCACCATGAGACTGCGCAAGGTAATGCACAGATGGGTACGATCAAAAGGTAACGCTAAAGCAAAGGCTCTGGGAAACCAATTGAGTATCACATATAATAGTCTCCTCAATAGGGATGTGGTGCACGAAGCGCCACAGACTCAATGTGAGAAACCCAAAATAGTAGCTAGCAACATGGAATAATATAGGCGTCACATTCAGCCAGATAAAATAATACAATGGTGAGAACTCACTTGGCTAGGATCAAAAATAATGGACCTGGTATACGCCTAAGTGCAAGGGACCCAGCGTGGATACATGCAGGGGTACCCCACACACAGTGAAGAACCGTGCTAGTTACAGACCGTACCTGAAGACATGGTGGCAAGATGAATGACAGGCCCTGGGCGCGAGACCTCGACGCGCGTTTCACCTCAACGGCTTCGTCAGGTTCTTTTGTTTTGACTTACCCTGTGCTTCTCCGTGTACTGTATGACATCCTGTTGTTCTCCATTTTTATATGTTAGGGCCAGATTAGGCAGGGATTTACTTACTGAAGTGATCGATGTACAGCTGTGTATCATTCAACCTCTGCTATTCAATTTCTCACTGTTTTAAGGCTGCCCAGAGCGTTTTTCAGTCACTTTTTTCTGGGGTGATCGGCGGCCATTTTGTGTCTTGTGGTGCGCCAGCACAAGCTGCCACCAAGTACATTTAACCATCAATAGTGTGTTTTTTTCTTTGCTATATCCTACATCTGGGGCTTGGCTGTGCTTGCTATTTTATTGAGGGGTGAAATTATACAATTGACAAAATAGCAGTACCCTAAATCTGGTGTTTCAGCTGTGGCTAGCCAATTGCAATACTGTCTGCTGTCTGGCAAAGGATATATTTTTTTCTGGGTTGAAATACAATTCCCAACTTAGCAATTCCCTAAATCAGTGGTTTCTCAATAACTTCAAATGCTACCGTGCATCTCCAATTCTTATTCTGTCCGTAAACGTATACCTGTCATCCACCGCCTAAATACTAGGCCTACAATTTATATTCAGCTAAATCTGTGGTTACTGCTGTGCCTGGCAAAGTTATTTAGTGTCCGCCAAAGCACAGTTTTTGTTCTGGGTTGAAATACAATTTCCAACTTAGCAATTCCCTAAATCAGTGGTTTCTGCTGTATCAGGTTAAGTTTAAATCTATCCATAAAAGGGTATATTAGATTGAAGGTGCAGATAGGGTCATTCTCAATAACTTCAAACGCTACAGTGCATCTCCAAGTATAATTCTGTCTGTAAACGTATACCTGTCATCCACCACCTAAATACTAGGCCTACAATTTATATTCAGCTAAATCAGTGGTTTCTGCTGTGCCTGTATTAGTGTAATACGGTACCTAAGTAGATAGCCAGATAGTGGTAGGTGCCTGTAAAAAAAAGGCCTGAATTTGAATTCAATACATTGGGCCAAATAATTTTTTTCTGATTGTGGTGAACGGTAACAATGAGGAAAACATCTAGTAAGGGACTCAGACGCAGACATGGTCGTGGTGGTGTTAGTGGACCCTCTGGTGCTGGGAGAGGACGTGGCCGTTCTGCCACAGCCACAAGTCCTAGTGTACCAACTATCTCAGGTCCCAGTAGACGCCAGAATTTACAGCGATATTTGGTGGGGCCCAATGCCGTTCTAAGGATGGTAAGGCCTGAGCAGGTACAGACATTAGTCAATTGGGTGGCCGACAGTGGATCCAGCACGTTCACATTATCTCCCACCCAGTCTTCTGCAGAAAGCGCACAGATGGCGCCTGAAAACCAAGCCCATCAGTCTGTCACATCACCCCCATGCATATCAGTGAAACTGTCTTAGCCTCAACTTATGCAGCAGTCTCTTATGCTGTTTGAAGACTCTGCTGGCAGGGTTTCCCAAGGGCATCCACCTAGCCCTTCCCCAGCGGTGGAAATCATAGAATGCACTGACGCACAACCACTTATGTTTCCTGATGATGAGGACATGGGAATACCACCTCAGCACGTCTCTGATGATGAAACACAGGTGCCAACTGCTGCGTCTTTCTGCAGTGTGCAGACTGAACAGGAGGTCAGGGATGAAGACGATGCAGGGGACGATGAGGTCCTAGACCCCACATGGAATGAAGGTCGTGCCACTGACTTTCACAGTTCGGAGGAAGAGGCAGTGGTGAGACCGAGCCAACAGCGTAGCAAAAGAGGGAGCAGTGGGCAAAAGCAGAACACCCGCCGCCAGAGAGTCTGTCTGCTACTGGCCACCGCCATCTGGGACCGAGCACCCCAAAGGCAGCTTCAAGGAGTTCCCTGGCGTGGCAGTTCTTCAAACAATGTGCTGATGACAAGTCTCGAGTGGTTTGCACGCTGTGCCATCAGAGCCTGAAGCGAGGCATTAACGTTCTGAACCTTAGCACAACCTGCATGACCAGGAACCTGCATGCAAAGCATGAACTGCAGTGGAGTAAACACCTTAAAAACAAGGAAGTCACTCAGGCTCCCCCTGCTACCTCTTCTGCTGCTGCCTCGGCCTCTTCCTCCACCTCTGGAGGAACGTTGGCACCTGCCGCCCAGCAAACAGAGGATGTAGCACCAACACCACCACCTCCGTCACCAAGCATTTCAACCATGTCACACGGCAGCGTTCAGCTCTTCATCTCACAAACATTTGAGAGAAAGCGTAAATTCCCACCTAGCCACCCTCGATCCCTGGCCCTGAATGCCAGCATTTCTAAACTACTGGCCTATGAAATGCTGTCATTTCATGTCATGTCATTTCCTGACATGGTGTCCAGGCTGGTGGACACAGACAGCTTCAAACAGCTCATGTTGCTTGCTGTCCCACAGTATGTTGTTCCCAGCCGCCACTACTTCTCCAAGAGAGCCGTGCCTTCCCTGCAAAACCAAGTATCCGATAAAATCAAGTGTGCACTGTGGAACACCATCTGAGGCAAGGTCCAACTAACCACAGATACGTGGACCAGTAAGCACGGCCAGGGACGCTATATCTCCCTAACTGCACACTGGGTAAATGTAGTGGCGGCTGGGCCCCAGGAGGAGAGCAGTTTGGCGCACGTCCTTCCGCTGCCAAGAATCGCAGGGCAACATTCTTTGCCTCCTGTCTCCTCCTCCTCCTACTCGGCTTCCTCCTCATCTTTTTCCACCTGCTCATCCAGTCAGCCACACACCTTCACCACCAACTTCAGCACAGCCCAGGGTAAACGTCAGCAGGCCATTCTGAAACTCATATGTTTGGGGGACAGGCCCCACACTGCGCAGGAGTTGTGGCGGGGTATTGAACAACAGACCGAGGAGTGGTTGCTGCCGGTGAGCCTCAAGCTTTGCCTGGTGGTGTGCGATAATGGGTGAAATCTCGTTGCAGCTCTGGGACTAGCCGGTTTGATGCACATCCCATGCCTGGCGCATGTGCTGAATTTGGTGGTGCAGAAGTTCATTCACAACTACCCCGACATGTCAGAGCTGCTGCATAAAGTGCGATCCGTCTGTGCGCGCTTCCGGCGTTCCCATCCTGCCGCTGCTCGCCTGTCTGCGCTACAGCGTAACTTCGGCCTTCCCGCTCACCGCCTCATATGCGATGTGCCCACCAGGTGGAACTCCACCTTGCATATGCTGGACAGACTGTGCGAGCAGCAGCAGGCCATAGTGGAGTTTTAGCTGCACGGGTGAGTCACACTGCGGAACAGCACCACTTCACCACCAATGACTGGGCCTCCATGCGAGACCTGTGTGCCCTGTTGTGCTGTTTCGAGTACTCCACCAACATGGCCAGTGGCGATGACGCCGTTATCAGCGTTACAATACCACTTCTATGTCTCCTTGAGAAAACACTTAGGGCGATGATGGAAGAGGAGGTGGCCCAGGTGGAGGAGGAGGAGGAAGGAAGGAAGGCCAGTCTCTTAGAAGTGACTCAGAGGGAGGTTTTTTGCAACAGCAGAGGTCAGGTACAAATGTGGCTAGACAGGGCCCACTACTGGAGGATGAGAAGGAGGTGGAGGAGGATGAGGATGAAGCATGTTCACAGCGGGGTGGCACCCAACGCAGCTCGGGCCCATCACTGGTGCGTGGCTGGGGGGAAATGCAGGACGATGACGATACGCCTCCCACAGAGGACAGCTTGTCCTTACCTCTGGGCAGCCTGGCACACATGAGCGACTACATGCTGCAGTGCCTGCGCAACGACAGCAGAGTTGCCCACATTTTAACTTGTGCGGACTACTGGGTTGCCACCCTGCTGGATCCCCAGTACAAAGACAATGTGCCCATCTTACTTCCTGCACTGGAACGTGATAGGAAGATGCGCGAGTACAAGCGCACGTTGGTAGACGCGCTACTGAGAGCATTCCCAAATGTCACAGGGGAACAAGTGGAAGCCCAAGGCGAAGGCAGAGGAGGAGCAAGAGGTCGCCAATGCAGCTGTGTCACGGCCAGCTCCTCTGAGGGCAGGGTTAGCATGGCAGAGATGTGGAAAAGTTTTGTCAACACGCCACAGCTAACTGCACCACCACCTGATACGGAACGTGTTAGCAGGAGGCAACATTTCACTAACATGGTGGAACATTACGTGTGCACACCCCTCCATGTACTGACTGATGGTTCGGCCCCATTCAACTTCTGGGTCTCCAAATTGTCCACGTGGCCAGAGCTAGCCTTTTATGCCTTGGAGGTGCTGGCCTGCCCGGCGGCCAGCGTTTTGTCTGAACGTGTATTCAGCACGGCAGGGGGCGTCATTACAGACAAACGCAGCCGCCTGTCTACAGCCAATGTGGACAAGCTGACGTTAATAAAAATGAACTAGGCATGGATACGACAGGAACTGTCTATCCCTTGTGCAGATTAGATATTAACTACCTCCCCTTAACAATATATTATTCTACTCCAGGGCACTTCCTCATTCAATACTATTTTTAATTTCATTTTACCATTATATTGCGGGGAAACCCAAAGTTGAATGAACCTCTCCTCTGTCTGGGTGCCGGGGCCTAAAAATATCTGACAGTGGCCTGTTCCAGTGTTGGGTGACATGAAGCCTGATTCTCTGCTATGACATGAAGCCTGAATCTCTGCTATGGGACCTCTCTCCTCTGTCTGGGTGCCGGGGCATAAAAAATATCTGACAATGGCCTGTTCCAGTGGTGGGTGACATGAAGCATGATTCTTTGCTATGACATGAAGCCTGATTCTCTGCTATGGGACCTCTCAACTCTGTCTGGGTGCCGGGGCCTAAAAATATCTGACAATGGCCTGTTCCAGTGGTGGGTGACATGAAGCATGATTCTTTGCTATGACATGAAGCCTGATTCTCTGCTATGGGACCTCTCAACTCTGTCTGGGTGCCGGGGCCTAAAAATATCTGACAATGGCCTGTTCCAGTGGTGGGTGACATGAAGCATGATTCTCTGATATGACACGAAGCCTGATTCTCTGCTATGGGACCTCTCTCCTCTGTCTGGGTGCCGGGCCTAAAAATATCTGACAATGTCCTGTTCCAGTGGTGGGTGACATGAAGCATGATTCTCTGCTATGACATGAAGCCTGAATCTCTACTATGGGACCTCTCTCCTCTGTCTGGGTGCCGGGGCCTAAAAATATCTGACAATGGCCTGTTCCAGTGGTGGGTGACATGAAGCATGATTCTCTGCTATGACATGAAGCCTGATTCTCTGCTATGGGACCTCTCTCCAATTGATATTGGTTAATTTTTATTTATTTTAATTCATTTCCCTATCCACATTTGTTTGCAGGGGATTTACCTACTTTTTGCTGCCTTTTGCAGCCCTCTAGCCCTTTCCTGGGCTGTTTTACAGCCTTTTTAGTGCCGAAAAGTTCGGGTCCCCATTGACTTCAATGGGGTTTGGGTTCGGGACGAAGTTCGGGTCGAGTTCGGATCCCGAACCCGAACATTTCCGGGAAGTTCGGCCGAACTTCTCGAACCCGAACATCCAGGTGTTCGCTCAACTCTAATGTTGTCGTATTGCTCTTTTTTCATGGTGCCGTTTACTGTGATTAGGTTCCCTGGTCCATTGGCTGAAAAACACCTCCAAAGCATTAGGTTCCCACCACCATGTTTGACAGTGGAGATGGTGTTCTTTGGGTTGAAGGCTTCTCCTTTTTTACGCCAAATGAAGGAAACATCATTGTGACCAAACAATTAAATTTTTGTTTCATCTGACCATAAGTAGAGATGGCCTTGCTGTTCTCCGAGCGGTCATTTCACGGCGAACTTTGCGTGTTAGCTATTCGCCGAACATGCGAACATATGGAGATATTCGCGCCTGCCATATTCTTTTACATTGTGAAGAACTTTGACCCATGACACATCCATCAGGTGGTACAGGACAGCCAATTGAGACGTTTCAGCACATGGACATACCCCTTACCTTATAAATAAACCTGATCTGGCTGCCATTTTACATTCAGTGTTTTGCCAGTGTAGGGAGAGGTTGCTGTGTGGAGCAGGGACAGGCTGTTAGGGACACGAAACGCTAGCTAATAGGGCCACAAAAGTCATTTTAAGGACTGCTATAGGTGTGCTATCGATAGGTGTGATACACAGAGGGGTGCGATATACTTATAATATACTTTTATAATGAGTCAAAAACACAAAGATCTATATAGTGATCACCTGGAAGTCAGGGGCCTAGGGGCTAAGGGCTTACTAAGGCCATTTTTATATAGGGTAAGGTTTCGGATGGGGTCGCTCTTATCAGGGCGGGTTGTCTGAGGTTAGGCTATCAGGGCCAGAATAGCACTCCCCTGTAGGGCAATATCAGGGACAGTTCTTTGCCCACCGTGTCCTTCAATACCACATCATCATCTAGCCCAGGGATAGATGTTTTTTGCTTTCCCTTCGGGATTCATGGATGTGCACTGGAACCCCCCGGATTGTGGTAGGACATATGGTTTCTGATTTAATACCGCCGAGCACCTGATTTAGTGCCGCCGAGCACTTGTTATTGCCTATCACATCTATGCTTATTGCTTAACTTTAATAATTAAATTTATTTTCATTTTGAGGGATATCTTTTCCATTCACACGTCCGCAAAATGGGTCCGCATCCGTTCCGCAATTTTGCGGAACGGGTGCAGCCCCATTAATTTTCAATGGGGCCAGAATGTGCTTTCCGCAACCGTATTTGCGGATCCGCACTTCCGCATCCGTGCTTCAGTTTCCGCAAAAAAATAGAACATGTCCTATTCTTGTCCGCAATTTCAGACAAGATTAGGCATTTTCTATTATAGTGCCGGTGATTTGCGGTCCGCAAATTGCAGAATGCACATTGCCGGTGTCCGTGTTTTGCGGATCCGCAAAACACTTACGGACGTGTGAATGGACCCTCATAGTAACATTATTAAAGGTTATGTTTTATCTTTATGTATATTCGAATGGATTGCCTTCCGTGTACAATGTTATAATATAATTTCTATGTTAGAAAGTATATTATAGTGCATTTGTATTGTGCGCTAGTTGTGTGCGGTTCTGCTGTGATACTGCAGGTATATAGAGGGACAAGCGTTATTGGAACAAATAATTTCTACTGGTGTGATATACCAGTCGCCCCCCAAAAAAACTGATTGAAGCGGGGTGTTATATACCAATATACTTTCTTTATAGTACATTTGGGTACTGTATAGTGCATTTGCGCATGCGCGTACGCAAAAATTATATTGCCGATATTTCGCATTGAAAAAAATAATGAATGGAGATTGCAAATTCAAATAATACATCTGGTATGTCACTGTTCATGTTGTGGGACTATTTGTGCACTTCTAGTAATTATTTCTCGGTGGCAAATATGAGCTGAACGTTTTTCAGGTTCGCCTGCCATTAAAGGGATTCTGTCATGAGATTTTAGCCCTATAAGCTATACATATGCCCATGTCCGTACTAATAACATGAATCCTAAACTGGCCTTATTAAACCTGCTTGTGGCTCTATTAGCCCAAAAAACTGGTTTTTATAACCGGTCAATCGCCTACCTAAGGTGCCCAAGGGGACGTCAGTTAATACAGGGTGCCCGGCCATCTGGTGCCCAGCGCCTCCTTCCCAGTCTTAATCGCCGCCCTCCTCACCTCAGCGCCGCCTCCGCCAAATCCGGCCGGCCCTCTGCCAGATCCGGCACTATGCGCCGCCTGGTGCGCATGCGCACTTCGCTCAACTAAGCCACTGCCAGGAGTCCGCGGCGCATCAGGCTGAGCATAGTGCGCAGGCGCCGAATCTGGCAGAGGGCCGGCCTTCTTCCTGTCTGCGGCCAGAAAACTTGCGCAGGCGCAGTACTGTCAGCGGCCTGCGCCTGCGCGATCATCCACGTCCTGAGGGCAACAGCGCTCAGGTCACATCACTGGGCTCGGTGCATGCCCAGTGAGACTTTTGAGGCTGTTGCCCTCAGGAGGTTGATGATCACGCAGGGGCAGGCCGCTGGCAGTACTGCGCCTGCGCAAGTTTTCTGGCCGCAGACAGGAAGAAGGACGGGGCATTTCTATAAGGTAGACTATGACGTGGGGAGGGGCCGGAACCGTTTGCCGGGGCTGTGGGAGGTTATTTGATGATCAGGAGGTGTTCTTGGGCACTGCAGGGGGGCGTCACTGGGCTCCGGAGAGTGAAAAAAACACCCCTCTGGGCACCTTGGACCCTAATTAGCATAACAGAAAAATCGCTTTTATATCAAAACTACAAAACGAAAATAAGTAAAAAGAAGACTGCTGGAAATAAGGTACTTTAGTCAACATAGCGATGGTGCCAGCTTAAAATGGTAAAAGCAGGTGACAGAATCCCTTTTAGGCTACTTTCACACTAGCGTTCGGAGCGGATCCGTCTGATGTTTCATCAGACGGATCCGCTCCGATAATGCAGACGTTCGCATCCGTTCAGAACGGATCCGTCTGCATTAAAACTTTCTAAGTGTGAAAGTAGCCTGAGCGGATCCGTTCAGACTTTACATTGAAAGTCAATGGGGAACGGATCCGCTTGAAGATTGAGCCATATTGTGTCATCTTCAAGCGGATCCGTCCCCATTGACTTACATTGTAAGTGTGGACGGATCCGCTCGCCTCCGCACGGCCAGGCGGACACCCGAACGCTGCAAGTAGCGTTCAGCTGTCCGCCTGGCCGTGCGGAGGCGAGCGGAGCGGAGGCTGAACGCCGCCAGACTGATGCAGTCTGAGCGGATCCGCATCCATTCAGACTGCATCAGGGCTGGACGGAAGCGTTCTGCTCCGCTCGTGAGCCCCTTCAAACGGAGCTCACGAGCGGACAGCAGAACGCTAGTGTGAAAGTAGCCTAAGTTGCTTATTCCAAAAAACTAATATATAGCACTATATCAAATATAGTGCTATATATTCATTTTTTAGAATATTCTTATTTTTTTTTCCTTCTGAAGTTATGAATCCTCCCTGCTTAAGTTGCTTGACAAGCAACTTAAGCAGGGAGGAATCATAACTTCAGATGGAAAAAAATGACAAATATTCTAAAAAACAAATATCTAGCACTATATTCAATATAGTGCTATATATTCGTTTTTGACCCACGCCTGTATTTATCACGTAATATTCGCATATTACGCGATCATTACCTTGCCGAATTTTTTTGTAAAAAATTTAGAATATAACGAATATTCGAATTCTAACGAAATATTGAGAATTCGAATATGACCCCTGCCGCTTAACACTATTCGACATGAGTATATTTATATTTATACACACAGCGAGGTACAAATGTATGATGTAACCAACTGATTTTGTGCATTTTACACACACAGAAATATATGTGTGTGTGTGTGTATATATACATAAACTTCAATCATCATTCTGTATTCCAGTAAAAGGCCCCATACATCATAACATTAGATACATCACACACTTAACTCCTTAACGCTCGATGACGTACATGTACGTCAGATCTGGACATGACAAATCCCAGTGACATAAATGAACTGCATGGTGATCAGGTGGGTGCGCCCGATCGGGGGCAGGGGTCCAGCAGTCACTGATAGCCGGACCACTGCTGTATGCGCTGGCAACGGTGAAATCACAGATAACCGCGCATTAGCCCCTGCATGGCCACGGTGAGCGCTGACCGCGGCACGTGCGAGCTACAAACATGTACGCTGCTGTGACGGGGACCTGATGGCAGGGAAGGTAGTCCGATGCCTTCCGTAGGCATCGTGGCTGCCTTCCGGGAGGGCCTGTGATATCTAGCCCCCTGTATTACACTGGTAATACACATACAGCCAATGCATTACAATACAGAATTATTTTAATGCATTGTAGAGGGGATCAGACCCCCAAAAGTTGAATTCCCAGAGAGGGACAAAAAAAAGTTAAAAAAATTAAAGGTTTCCAAAAAGAAAATAATATTTTAAATTAGAGAAATAAAGCGTCCTTTTACCAAAATAAAGTTAATAAAAAATTTGAAAAAATAGGGAAAATAAATTGACATCTAATATGTATACTTTTTTATTTTATTTTAGTATTACACAATATAATAAATAATAAAAAATATTGTTTTAGTGTCTCCATATTCTGAGAGCCATATTTGTTTTATTTTTTGGCCTATTGTCTTAGGTAGGGGCTAATTTTTTGCATGATGAGGTGACGGTTTGATTGGTACTAGTTTGGGGGTCATACGCCTTTTTGATAGCTTGGTGCTGCACTTTTAGTGATGTAATGTGCCAAAAAAATTATTTAGCACAGTTTTTATTTTTTTATTTTTAACGGTGTTCAAATGAGGTTAGGTCATGTGATATATTTATAGAGATGTTCGATACGGACGCGTCGATACATAATGTATCGCCACGTCACTAATAACCAGCTTTATAAACATATCACATGACCTAACCCCTCAGGTGATCACCGTAAAAAAAAAAAAAGAAATAAAAAAATGTGTCAAAGAAGTCATTTTTTGTCACCTTACATCACAAAAAGCGTAATTCCAAGTGATCAAATTTTTTGTAAGTTTTTTTTAATAATATGAAAATTTTATTTTAAGAATAATTTTCTCACTATCATGAAAAACTATATGTGACAAAAAAACTATTTCAGAATGGCCTGGATAAGTAAAAGCGTTTTAAAGTTGCTACCACATAAAGTGACACATGTCATATTTGCTAAAAATGGCCCGGTCATTAAGGGGTGAATTTGGATTTGTTATGAGTAGGGTTGAGCGAACCCGAACTGTAAAGTTCTGGTTCGTACCGAACTTTAGGGTTTTTTGTACCCGGACCCGAACATTTTTCGGAAAAGTTTGGGTTCGAGTTCGGTGTTCGGCGATTTAATGGCGCTTTTTGAAAGGCTGCAGGGCAGCCAATCAACAAGCGTTTAACTAGTGTGCCCTTAGAAGCCATCACAGCCATGCCTACTAATGGCATTGCTGTTATTGTCCAGTGTAGCATGTGACCCAGCCTCTATATAAGCTGGAGTCACAAAGCGCTGCACGTCACTTTGCTCTTACTAGTTGTGGGGATAGGATGCTGCTGCTGTGAGGGAGAGATTAAGAAAGACTCTGATAGGGGGGCGGAGCTAGCGCCAGACTGTGATGGCCGCATAGTCAGGAGCTCTCCGCACTGATTCCTGCACAGCACCAGCTAATGCAAGCCGACAGACGAGACGATGATCAAAATTGGTAACCCAAGATCCGGGGATAACCCTAGTGCCCCTAAACCCTTATATATAAGCGGAGATATGGACAAGTTTATAAAAAAGGCTGCCGCTACAGTAGCGGCCAGAGAAACTAAAATGGCGCCGGCTACATCACACAGGGCGCGTGACCGTTCCTCTGAGGTGTCCGAGGGGGAAAGTGATACGGAGGACTCTCAAAGCAAGACAGCTCTCCCCATTACCCGTCGCTTCTTGAAACAGTCCCTCAGTAAGGCGATGGAACCGATACTGAGTGAGTTAACGGCCCTCCGCCATGATGTCCACCACATAGGCGACCGGGTTGTAGCCCTAGAGTCCCGCCAAACTGCAGTTCTGGAACACCAGTCAGCTACAGCCTCCTCCCTACAGAAATGCCGCACTTACCTGAACGAGCTCCACAATGCTGTGGAAGATCAGGAAAATAGGGGGCGCAGAAACAACTTGCGCTTCAGGGGAGTACCGGAATCCGTCGATGCAGCCAACATCCCGGCGGTGGTAATAGAGATATGCAGCTCCATTTTGGGCCCAGACATGCCCATAGAGATAACAGTGGAAAGGGCGCATCGGGCCTTGCGACCCAAACCTAAACCCTCAGAGCCACCAAGGGACATCATATGTCGGTTCCTTAACTTCCAAACCAAGACAGCAATACTGGAAGCCACAAGAAACACTCCCGATATGTCTTATGAAGGAATCCCTATAGCCGTCTACCAAGACCTGGCCCCATCCACCCTCAAGAAGAGAAGAAGTCTGAAGCCCCTGACCGATTGGCTCAGAGCTAAGAAGACGCCATATCGATGGACCTTTCCGTTCGGGATATCATTTTTCTATGAAGGACGCCGCCTTACCATCTCCTCCTTTGTGGATTTAGTTGGAGTATACGAACACCCACAGATTCCTCCACTTCCAATAGAAAACTGGGAACTCTACCAAGATCTTACCGATTTGCCAGAAGTTCCAAGGATTTCGCCCTTTGAACCTCCACGCACTCCGAGGTCCCAGAAGATCAAGCGCAAGACCACTCAGACGGCACCGTAGATCCTGGTTAACCAACTACAGCCTGATTGTCAGGTATTTATTAACCACCCATGTACCCTTTCTCAATCCCTTTTCTCATGTCCTCTACTTTACTGTCCACAATGTCCCCCCTTCTATATCTTCTCCCTCCCCTCCTCCCCCCCCCCCTCCTGCCTTACAATTTCTCCTGACATCCTCAATCAGTCTGTCTCTTTGCCTCACGGCTGAGGCTGTATCTATGTGCTGTGAGGATCACAATAGGGTTGATAAACGTTTCCCCCCTTGCGATCCTTATCATGCCTCTCAAAATGACCCATACAAATGGGCCTTACTATTTTATAGTTCATCTAACAGTTTCCTGTTATCTTGTTTACTTTTGGTTAAAGGTACTTATTTCCGTCAATCCAACTTGCATGACATTGCTGAAGAATCCTCTGGCTCCTGCCTCACCTCCCCGGATCTGTAGCTCCAGTAGCACTAAAAGGTGGGTCTCCGGGAGGGGGACCTGGCTGCATCAAGGTAAATTCCCTTACATCAGACCACATGGCTGACTTATCATTTGCGTCATTCAATGTTAAGGGCTTTAACTCCCCATCTAAGAGGAGCCAAGTCTTCACATTGCTACGCAAAGCTGGGGCCAGCGTCCTCCTCCTTCAGGAGACTCATTTCAAATTTAATCATTACCCCAATTTATCCTTTTCCAATTACCCCCTTTGGTATCATTGCGGAGGTAATTCTGCTGCATCCGGGGGGGTGAGTATTGGATTCCAGAGGAGGATTCCCTTCAAATATATCTCCCACCTCCAGGATCCAGAAGGGAAATACTTATTGGTTAAAGGTTCTATAGGTCCCCAAACCTATACCATTATTAATCTGTATGCTCCCAATACGGGTCAACACACTTGGTTTGCAAAAATCTTTCCCCTAATAGAATCCTTTGCTGAGGGTTTGACAGTAGTTGGAAGGGACCTAAATGCTACTCTAAACCCAACCCTTGATTCCTCTTCCCGCAAATCGGGTCTATCTCTTAGGACACTACGCTTCAT
This sequence comes from Bufo bufo, assembly GCF_905171765.1. Lineage (NCBI taxonomy): Eukaryota > Metazoa > Chordata > Amphibia > Anura > Bufonidae > Bufo > Bufo bufo. The sequence goes on from NC_053391.1 coordinate 229,112,129, forward strand.
AAGAGATGGCTTCTGGAATTTACACCTTATGGATGTATGGCGTATACTCAACCCAGACACGAACGACTATACGTTTTATTCCCACCCCACCAATCTTATCACAGATTGGATTACCTATTTGTGTCTAAGGAACACCTCCAGCTCTGCCATGGACCCAAAATAGGCTCCATCCTCTTATCGGACCATGCTCCCATATTTCTACCGATCTCAGCACCTACACCTAACCCAAGTAAATTTAGATGGCGGTTAAACGAGTCCCTATTAAGCAACCAAGAGGTTAGGGAGAAGATATCTGATTTACTTAAGGAATATTTCTCCCTTAATAAATTACCCGAGACTTCAGATCAGTCGCTCTGGGACGCACATAAGCCTTACATTAGAGGGCACTTCATTAGCCTTGGGGCATTCCGAAAAAAAGAAAGGAATAAAAAGATAGACTCTTTGAGTAGTAGGATTTTCTCTTTAGAAAACCTACATAAAAAATCCCTATCGGAGTCCCACTTTACGGAGCTCTCATCACTAAAAGCAGAATTGAAATCCCTATTACAACAGTCTACTGCCAAATATTTCTTAAACTCTCAACACAAGTTTTATGCACATGGGGACAAAGCATCCAAATTCATGATGCGTAGAATAAAAGACAGAAGAGCTACAAACTATATACACCAATTAGAATCCCCCCAAGGTGTTCCCCTTTATTCTACAAAACTAATAGGAACTCAATTCCGCACATTTTATGAAACACTATATAACCTTCCCCCTACCTTGAACCCAGAAACCCATTCAGATCTCCTTGCATCTTTCCTGGATTCAATTTCCCTGCTTACTTTAACTCCTGAAAATAAACTTAATTTGGCTTCCCAATTTACCCTAGAAGAACTGACTAAGGCACTAGCTCAATCCCCACATGGCAAGAGCCCAGGCCCTGATGGGTTCCCAGTACACTATTATAAGACATATCAACAAGTGGTTCTTCCGCATCTGCTCTCAGTCTGCAACATGGCTTTACAGGGGAAACAGTTATCCAGAGATATGACAATGGCCCACATAACATTAATCCCCAAAGAAGGAAAAAACCCAAAACATTGTGCAAGCTATAGACCCATTTCACTCCTCAATATTGACCTCAAATTACTAGCGAAAATGTTGGCGAATTGCCTTGCTACCCTTCTACCCTTGCTTGTACATGGGGATCAGGTGGGATTTGTTAGAGGAAGAGAGGGCAGAGATAACACGTCTAGAGTCCTAAACGTGATATACCATTCTGTTTTACGTTCTAAGCCGCTGCTCCTCTTAAGCACGGATGCAGAAAAAGCATTCGATAGAATTGGCTGGAAATACTTGAAGCAAATCTTGTTTAGATTTGGCCTGCCTGATCCCTTTGTACAAGCTACATTCGCAATGTACGCCCAAGCTTCAGCCTCAGTTTTGATCAATGGAGACCTAACTGATCCTTTCAGAATACAAAACGGCACCCGTCAGGGATGCCCCTTATCACCTTTACTTTTTGTTTTAGCCCTGGAGCCTCTTCTTGCTAGACTGAGAGCAGACCGGGACATCCATGGAGTCATGCTGGGAGGCCAAAACCACAAACTTGCAGCTTTTGCAGATGACATCATGATTATGACATCTAACCCTAGCACTTCGCTCCCTTTAATCCAAAACTACCTGGATACGTATAGCCTCCTATCCAATTTTAAGATCAATAAACAAAAAGCCAAGACTCTCCTATTCCCTACTAACACACCCTAAGCATTCAGGGGGCATAGCCTTTCCAGACCCTGAAACATACGGAAAGGCTGTTTTGTTATCCAGAGCAGTAGAATGGCTCAGAACACCTAATCCCAAATTCTGGGTAGCAATGGAGCAAGACCTTGTAGGTCAACCCTTCCGTTCACTCTTGTTAGGGAATTCCAGTCTGAACAAAATCCCCACCTCATCCTTTCCAATAATACAAGCTACCCTTAATGCATGGAAACACCTCCAATCCTCACATTGTGCAATACCCTTCCCATCGCCAACTCTATCGGTGGGAGATATTCTAGGCACCTCCCTTCTTAGTAATAAGAGATTGCACTCCACGTGACATCAGGGAATCTACTATTTCTATCTTTGCATTTCATCAGTCTGATGATGTCTCCTCCACAGTCAAAGAGATCCAAACTAAACTAAATCCTCACAAACAGTTCTTACCAGCTATCCTGTATCTACACTCTTATATTTCGCTGCACATTTCAAGTAGAGACCAGCTTAGACCCTTGGTATGGGCTGAATCGCTTTTCACCCACCCTAACCCACCAAAAAAATTCATCTCACAGTTATACAGAAAACTTAATAATCCCCCGTCACTAGTCAAACCAGCTTTTATCATAAATTGGGAAAAAGAATTGGGCCTTGACTTCCCATTATCCAATTTACCAAAGATACTAATATCCCCGCATGGGTCATCTCGCTGTGTGCGCATACAGGAAAATGGGTATAAACTTCTAACCAGATGGTACAAAACACCGGACGTGACTTCTCTTTATTCGGACACAGCGACAGACCAATGTTGGAGATGCCTTGAGGACAGAGGGTCGTTCTTCCACATATGGTGGTCTTGTCCCATAATCAACAAATGGTGGAAAACCATTTTTGACTTAAGCAATATGATTTGTCATACAAAGATACAGATGTCCCCGTCATTAGCTCTACTCAATATAGATACCCAAACAACACCTTCTCATCCCTCTTTTCTCTTCAGACAACTACTGATTGCTGCCCGTTTATTAGTGCCTAAACTCTGGTTATCAACCTCTACTCCGTCTCTGGAACAATGGAAACTGAAGGTTGATCAACTGTTCAGGTTTGAGGAAATCTCCTCTTGGGAAACTCGTACTCACAACACATTCTCTAAACACTGGAAGCTATGGTCTGAATATAGACACCCTAGTTGAGACAACCGAATCCACAACTCCACAAACCTACATTAACACAGGAATGATTCCTATGAAGACCCCCCCATGTAATATCAAAGGTTAGAAACACCTCCACCATGTGTTTGACATGCTATAAATGTAATTATGGTATCTGCATCTGCTTATCGCTATACTAATGTGATAATACTACCCTATTTATAGGGAACATGTCTAGATATACAACACCTATGTCATGCTCAATATTTATGATACATATATATGTACCTTGTTATGTTTTATTATGTTTTATTATCTTAAATAAAAAAATTAAAAAAAGTTAAAAAAAAGAAAGACTCTGATATCTGCACTTGGTGTGAAGTCAGCGATCTACAGCGTTTTTTGCAATGCAACATTTTTGTACCCTGCCCTGAGCCCAGTGAGACTGAAAAACAAGTTTTAATCCATGGGTGTCGGCGGCCATTTTGTGCACCAGCACTGCATATGTGCCAGGGACAATCATTTAATCCTGTTTTTGTAGTTTAGTGGTCGACATATACCCATTTTTAAAGTGCACCTGCACTACATATGTGCCAGGTGAAGGGAAAATAATACCGTCTGAGAGTTCCAAGAGAGGGACCAAGGGGGTGACATATCCCCATATTTTTCTGTAAAGTAGCCCTGTGCTGCATTTCTGAGAGTGAAATTGTAATGGTCACGTACACACACACAGGGGGGAGGATAGTGACCACTGCGCTCCACCCTCACCCCTGGCCCTGCCTACTTGCCTCACGAGTCCTGCTGACAGGGGACAACTGGACGGCAGTTTCTAACTTAGGATACGTGCGGGAAGGACAGACAAGACAAATAACGGATAGTGAACGGACCGGGGCAAAACCAAGAGGACAACGCAGTACAGAGGGATAAGCAAAGAATGGTCAGGAGAAGCCGGGGTCATAAATACCAGCCGAGTCGAGAAGTACCAAAGGAGTCCGCAAAGAATAGTCAGGTGGAAGCCAAGGTCAAAATACCAGGAGGGATGCGCAGTACAGGAGGAGCAGGCAAAGGATCGTCAGGGAACAGGATCAGGTAAGTATACAGGTATCCAACAAACGCCAGGAACCTAAATTAATAGGCAACCTGTGGCCAGCAGGCTGCCTGTATTTATAGTGGGGAGTGAGGGTCATGTGACGTGGCCAGCGTCACATGACCGACAGACCGACCAGTCGAGCAATGAGTGATCAGCTCGGCGCTCAAGGCAGACCTAGGAGCAGGGAGCCTCCCAGCTAGCAAAGCCGCCCTAGGAACGAGGTCAAACACAGAACCTCGCTCCCGAAGCTAAGCAGCAGGTCTGCGGCTGATGGGAGACCGAGTGCGCCTTCGGCACCCAGTTACAGAAATATAATCAGTTAAATCTATCTGTTCCATTGTTGGGTGACATATTAAATTTTTTTGTTGTAAAGTACCTCTGAGGCCTGCACTGCATATGCGACAGGCAGGCACATCAATTCAGCAAATCCATCTGTTTCATTGTAGGGGTAACATATCCACTATTTTTTAAGTAAAAAACCCCTGTACTTAATTTGTGAGATTGAAATAAATTTCATTTAGGGTTAAAGAAACACTTTTTTTTGGGCAATAAAGTACTTTTTTGCCCTGTGCTGCATTTCTGACAGTCCAATAAAACCGCCAAATACAGTCAGGTCCATAAATATTGGGACATCAACACAATTCTAACATTTTTGGCTCTATACACCACCACAATGGATTTGAAATAAAACAAACAAGACGTGCTTTAACTGCAGACTGTCAGCTTTAATTTGAGGGTATTTACATCCAAATCAGGTGAACGGTATAGGACTTACAACAGTTTGCATATGTGCCTCCCACTTGTTAAGGGACCAAAAGTAATGGGACAATTGGCTTCTCAGCTGTTACATGGCCAGGTGTGTGTTATTCCCTCATTGTCCCAATTACAATGAGCAGATAAAAGGTCCAGAGTTCATGTCAAGTGTGCTTTTTGCATTTGGAATCTGTTTCTGTCAACTCTCAAGATGAGATCTAAAGAGCTGTCACGATCAGCAAAGCAAGCCATCATTAGCCTGAAAAAAGAAAACAAACCCATCAGAGAGATAGCAAAAACATTAGGCGTGGCCAAAACAACTGTTTGGAACATTCTTAAAAAGAAGGAACGCACTGGTGAGCTCAGCAAAAGACCTGGAACACCAAGGAAAACAACTGTGGTGGATGACCGAAGAATTCTTTCCTTGGTGAAGAAAACACCCTTCACAACAGTTGGCCAGATCAAGAACACTCTCCAGGAGGTAGGTGTATGTGTGTCAAAGTCAACAATCAAGAGAAGACTTCACCAGAGTGAATACAGAGGGTTCACCACAAGATGTAAACCATTGGTGAGCTTCAAAAATAGGAAGGCCAGATTAGAGTTTGCCAAACGGCATCTAAAAAAGCCTTCACAGTTCTGGAACAATATCCTATGGACAGATGAGACCAAGATCAACTTGTACCAGAGTGTTGGGAAGAGAAGAGTATGGAAAAGGAAAGTAACTGCCCATGATCCTAAGCATACCACCTCATCAGTGAAGTATGGTGGTGGTAGTGTCATGGCATGAGCATGTATGGCTGCCAATGGAACTGGTTCTCTTGTATTTATTGATAATGTGACTGCTGACAAAAGCAGCAGGATGAATTCTGAAGTGTTTCGGGCAATATTATCTGCTTATATTCAGCCAAATGCTTCAGAACTCATTGGATGGCGCTTCACAGTGCAGATGGACAATGACCTAAAGCATACTGCAAAAGTAACCAAACAGTTTTTTAAGGGAAAGAAGTGAAATGTTATTCAATGGCCAAGTCAATTACCTGACCTGAATCCGATTGAGCATGCATTTCACTTGCTGAAGACAAAACTGAAGGGAAAATGCCCCAAGAACAAGCAAGAACTGAAGACAGTTGCAGTAGAGGCCTGGCAGAGCATCACCAGGGATGAAACCCAGCGGCTGGTGATGTCTATGCGTTCCAGACTTCAGGCTGTAATTGACTGCAAAGGATTTGCAACCAAGTATTAAAAAGTGAAAGTTTAATTTATGATTATTATTATTCTGTCCTATTACTTTTGGTCCCTTAACAGGTGGGAGGCACATATGCAAACTGTTGTGATTCATACACCGTTCACCTGATTTGGATGTAAATACCCTCAAATTAAAGCTGACAATCTGCAGTTAAAGCACATCTTGTTTGTTTAATTTCAAATACATTGTGGTGGTGTATAGAGCCAAAAATTTTAGATTTGTGTCGATGTCCCAATATTTATGGACCTGACTGTACTGCAGTAAAAAAATTTGCTGAAAAATTCCATTTTTTGTTGCTATAAAGTACATTTGCGGCCTACCCTGTGTTCCTGTCAGTCAAATAAAACCATTAAATACTGCTGTTACATTTTTGGGCTTCAAATTCCCATTTTTGGGTTTAAAGTACCTCTGAGGCCTGCACATGTGACAAGCAGATACATAAATTCAGCAAATCCATCTGTTCCATTGTAGGGGTGACATATCCACCATTTTTGATGTAAAAAAAACTGTACTTCATCTATGAGAGTGAAATATAATCACAGTTAAATCCATCTGTTTCATTTGGGGTTAAATAAACCTTTTTTTTGGGCAATAACGTACCTTTTTGCCCTGTGCTGCATTTCTGACAGCCCAATAAAACCGCCAAATACTGCAGTTATATTTTTTGCTGAAAAATTTAATTTTTTGTTTGCCATAAAGTACATTTGCGGCCTACGCTGCGTTCCTGTCAGTCAAATAAAGCCATTTAATACTGCTGTTACATTTTTGGGCTTTAAATTCCCATTTTTGGGTGTAAAGTACCTCTGAGGCCTGCACATGTGACAGGCAGGCATATAAATTCAGCAAATCCATCTGTTCCATTGTAGGGGTAACATATTCACTATTTTTTATGTTAAAAACCCCTATGCTTCATTTGTGAGAGTGAAATATAATTGTAGATTTTACTAGCTGCTTGTGCAGGAAAATATGGGTTTTATTAAAGACAGGAGATGAACATTATATGCAATACTTCTTTACTGGACACCAATCAACAGCAAAGTTTAAATAAAGATATGAATAAAAAAATGTAAAGAAACATGCAGTGAGGTACACTGGTAGCAAACCACAACACAGCATAGGATATACAGTTGCAAGAAAAAGTATGTGAACCCTTTGGAATTATATGGATTTCTGCACAAATTGGTCATAAAATGTGATCTGATCTTCATCTAAGTCGCAACAATAGACAATCACAGTCTGCTTAAACTAATAACACACAAAGAATTAAATGTTACCATGTTTTTATTGAACACACCATGTAAACATTCACAGTGCAGGTGGAAAAAGTATGTGAATCCCTAGACTCATGACATCTCCAAGAGCCAATTGGAGTGAGGTGTCAGCCAACTGGAGTTCAATCAATGAGATGAGATTGGAGGTGTTGGTTACAGCTGCCCTGCCCTATAAAAAACACACATAAGTTCTGGGTTTGCTTTTGACAAGAAGCATTGCCTGATGTGAATGATGCCTCGCACAAAAGAGCTCTCAGAAGACATACGATTAAGAATTGTTGACTTGCATAAAGCTGGAAAGGGTTATAAAAGTATATCCAAAAGCCTTGCTGTTCATCAGTCCACGGTAAGACAAATTGTCTATAAATGAAGAAAGTTCAGCACTGCTGCTACTCTCCCTAGGAATGGCCGTCCTGTAAAGATGACTGCAAGAGCACAGTGCAGACTGCTCAATGAGGTAAAGAAGAATCCTAGAGTGTCAGCTAAAGACTTACAAAAGTCTCTGGCATATGCTAACATCCCTGTTAGGGCTCTTTCACACTTGCGTTGTTGGGTTCCGGCATAGAGTTCCGTCGTCGGGGCTCTATGCCAGAAGAATCCTGATCAGGATTATCCCAATGCATTCTGAATGGAGAGAAATCAGGAGGCCTTCAGTTCAGCATGCTGCGCTTTTTGCTCCGGCCAAAAATCCTGAACACTTGCCGCAAGGCCGGATCCGGAATTAATGCCCATTGAAAGGCATTAATCCGGATCCGACCTTAAGCTAAACGTCGTTAATCCGGATCACGTCATCCATGCGCATGGGGCTCTCTGACGTCATTCTGGAGCGCCTCGGGAGCCTCACGGACTGTAAGTATACTGATCCCCCGCTCCCCACTACTACTAGGGCAGCCAGGACTTTAATAGCGTCCTGGGTGCCATAGTAACACTGAACGCATTTTGTAGACGGATCCGTCTTCAAATGCTTTCAGTTCACTTGCGTTGTTACGGATCTGGCGGGCACCTCCGGCAAATGGAGTGCACGACGGATCCGGACAACGCAAGTGTGAAAGAGGCCTTAGTGAATCTACGATACGTAAAACACTAAACAAAAATGGATTTCATGGGAGGATACCAAAGAGGAAGCCACTGCTTTTACAGTTTGCACAAGAGCACCTGGATGTTCCACAGCAGTACTGCCAAAATATTCTGTGGACAGATGAAACCAAAGTTGAGTTGTTTGGAAGAAACACACAACACTATGTGTGGAGAAAAAGAGGCACAGCACACCAACATCAAAACCTCTTCCCAACTGTGAAGTATGGTGGTGGGGGCATCATTGTTTGGGGCTGCTTTGCTGCGTCAGGGCCTGGACGGATTGCTATCATCAAAGGAAAAATGAATTCCCAAGTTTATCAAGACATTTTGCAGGAGAACTTAAGGCCATCTGTCCACCAGTTGAAGCTCAACAGAAGATGGGTGTTGCAACAGGACAACGACCCAAAGCATAGAAGTAAATCAACAACAGACTGGCTTAAACAGAAGAAAATATGCCTTCTCGAGTGGCCCAGTCAGAGTCTTGACCTCAACCCGATTGAGATGCTGTGGCATGACCTCAAGAAAGCGATTCACACCAGACATCCCAAGAATATTGCTGAACTGAAACAGTTCTTTAAAGAAGAATGGTCAAAAATTACTCCTGACCGTTGTGCACATCTGATCTGCAACTACAGGAAACGTTTGGTTGAAGTTATTGCTACCAAAGGAGGCTCAACCAGTTATTAACCGCCTCCGGACCGCCTAACGCAGGATCGCGTTCCGGAGGCGGCTCACTAAGGCAGAGTTACGCATCTATGCGTCATCTCGCGAGACGCGAGATTTCCTGTGAACGTGCGCACACAGGCGCGCGCGTTCACAGGAACTGCAGGTAAGCGAGTGGATCTACAGCCTGCCAGCGGCGATCGTTCACTGGCAGGCTGTAGATGCGATTTTTTTAACCCCTAACAGGTATATTAGACGCTGTTTTGATAACAGCGTCTAATATACCTGCTACCTGGTCCTCTGGTGGTCCCTTTTGCTTGGATCGACCACCAGAGGACACAGGCAGCTCTGTAATAAGTAGCACCAAGCACCACACTACACTACACCCCCCCTGTCACTTATTAACCCTGATCACCCAATATAAACTCCCTGATCACCTCCCTGTCATTGATCACCCCCCTGTCATTGATCACCCCCCTGTAAGGCTCCATTCAGACGTCCGTATGTGTTTTACGGATCCATGGATCCATGGATCGGATCCGCAAAACACATACGGACGTCTGAATGGAGCCTTACAGGGGGGTGATCAATGACAGGGGGGTGATCACCCCATATAGACTCCCTAATCACCCCCCTGTCATTGATCACCCCCCTGTAAGGCTCCATTCAGACGTCCGTATGTGTTTTACGGATCCATGGATCCATGGATCGGATCCGCAAAACACATACGGACGTCTGAATAGAGCCTTACAGGGGGGTGATCAATGACAGGGGGGTGATCACCCCATATAGACTCCCTAATCAGCCCCCTGTCATTGATCACCCCCCTGAAAGGCTCCATTCAGACGTCCGTATGTGTTTTACGGATCCACGGATCCATGGATCCAATCCGCAAAACACATATGGACGTCTGAATGGAGCCTTACAGGGGGGTGATCAATGACAGGGAGGTGATCACCCCATATAGACTCCCTGATCACCACCCTGTCATTGATCACCCCCCTGTCATTGATCACCCCCCTGTAAGGCTCCATTCAGACATCCGTATGTATTTTGTGGATCCGCAAAATATGGACACCGCGAATCCACAAAACACGGACACTGGCAATGTGCTTTCCACATTTTGCGGATCCGCACACTGCCAGAACTATATAGAAAATGCCTTTTCTTGTCCGGAATTGCGGACAAGAATAAGACATGTTCTATAGTCTCTACAAAAAACGCAGTGTTGGCCCGATCAGGCCTGATCTTGTGCGCACACTTGCGTTCAGTCCGCCCCACCACAGTGACCGAAATATTTTTTTTTATGATCACTGCAAAAACACCGTAAAATCGCTGCGGCGCTATAAAGATCACTTTTGAGGGGCATGGCGAGTTCATAGAAGATTTTTTATTTTTTTTTGTCACAAGTTAGCGGAAATAGATTTTTTTTTGTTTGTTTTTTGTTTTTTCTTACAAAGTCTCATATTCCACTAACTTGTGACAAAAAATAAAATCTCACATGAACTCACCATACCCCTCACGGAATCCAAATGCGTAAATTTTTTTTGACATTTATATTCCAGACTTCTTCTCACGCTTTAGGGCCCCTAAAATGCCAGAGCAGTATAGATACCCCACAAGTGATCCCATTTCGGAAAGAAGACACCCCAAGGTATTCACTGAGGGGCATATTGAGTCCATGAAATATTGAACTTTTTGTCACAAGTTAGCGGAAAGGGAGACTTTGTGAGAAAAAAACAAAAAAAAATCTATTTCCGCTAACTTATGCCAAAAATAAAAACTTCTATGAACTCGCCATGCCCCTCACGGAATACCTTGGGGTGTCTTCTTTCCAAAATGGGGTCACATGTGGGGTATTTATACTGCCCTGGCATTTTAGGGGCCCTAAAGCGTGAGAGGAAGTCTGGAATCCAAATGTCTAAAAATGCCCTCCTAAAAGGAATTTGGGCCCCTTTGCAGAACCATTGTAGAACCTCAGGAAAAATGACAGGTGCTCAGAAAGTCAGAGCTGCTTCAAAATGCGGAAATTCACATTTTTGTACCATAGTTTGTAAACGCTATAACTTTTACCCAAACCATTTTTATTTTTTGTCACAAGTTAGTGGAATATGAGACTTTGTAAGGAAAAAAAAAATCATCATTTTCCGCTAACTTGTGACAAAAAATAAAAAGTTTTATGAACTCACTATGCCCATCAGCGAATACCTTGGGGTGTCTACTTTCCGAAATTGAGTCATTTGTGGGGTGTTTGTACTGTCTGGGCATTGTAGAACCTCAGGAAACATGACAGGTGCTCAGAAAGTCAGAGCTGCTTCAAAAAGCGGAAATTCACATTTTTGTACCATAGTTTGTAAACGCTATAACTTTTACCCAAACCATTTTTTTTTTACCCAAACATTTTTTTTTATCAAAGACATGTAGAACAATAAATTTAGAGAAAAATGTATATATGGATGTCGTTTTAAAAATAAAAAAAATTACAACTGAAAGTGAAAAATGTCATTTTTTTGCAAAAATTGAGGTAAATTTTGATTAATAACAAAAAAAGTAAAAATGTCAGCAGCATTGAAATACCACCAAATGAAAGCTCTATTAGTGAGAAGAAAAGGAGGTAAAATTAATTTGGGTGGTAAGTTGTATGACCGAGCAATAAACCGTGAAAGTAGTGTAGTGCAGAATTGTAAAAAGTGGTCTGGTCATTAAAGGGGTTTAAGCTAGGGGAGCTGAGGCGGTTAAATCCAAGGGTTCACATACTTTTTCCACCTGCACTATGAATGTTTACATGGTGTGTTCAATAAAAACATGGTAACATTTAATTCTTTGTGTGTTATTAGTTTAAGCAGACTGCAATTGTCTATTGTTGTGACTTAGGCCTCATGCACACGACCGTTATGTGCACCCGTGGCCGTTGTGCCGTTTTCCGTTTTTTTTCGCGGACCCATTGACTTTCAATGGGTCCGTGGAAAATCGGAAAATGCACCGTTTTGCAGCCGCATCCGTGATCCGTGTTTCCTGGCCGTGAAAAAAATATGACCTGTCCTATTTTTTTCACGGCCAACGGTTCACGGACCCATTCAAGTCAATGGTTCCGTGAAAGAACACGGATGCACACAAGATTGGCATCCATGTCCGTGATCCGTGGTCGTAGGTTAGTTTTTATACAGACGGATCCGAAGATCCGTCTGCATAAAAGCTTTTTCATAGCTGAGTTTTCACTTCGTGAAAACTCAGAACCAACAGTATATTCTAACACAGAGGCGTTCCCATGGTGATGGGGACGCTTCAGGTTAGAATATACTAACAGAACTGTGTACATGACTGCCCCCTGCTGCCTGGAAGGTGCTGCCAGGCAGCAGGGGGCAGCCCCCCCCTGTAGTTAACACATTGGTGGCCAGTGTGGCCGCCCCCCCCTCCCCTGTAGTTAACTCATTGGTGGCCAGTGCGGCCGGCCCCCTCCCTCCCCTGTAGTTAACTCATTGGTGGCCAGTGGGCCCCCCCCCTCCCCTGTAGTTAACTCATTGGTGGCCAGTGGCCCCCCTCCCCTCTAGTTAACTCATTGGTGGCCAGTGCGGCCGGCCCCCCTCCCTCCCCTGTAGTTAACTCGTTGGTGGCCAGTGGGCCCCCCCCTCCCTCCCCTGTAGTTAACTCGTTGGTGGCCAGTGGGCCTTCGCCCCTCCCTCCCCCTCCTAATTAAAATCTCCCCCCTATCATTGGTGGCAGCGGAGTGTACCGATCGGAGTCCCAGTTTAATCGCTGGGGCTCCGATCGGTAACCATGGCAACCAGGACGCTACTGCAGTCCCGGTTGCCATGGTTACTTAGCAATTTGTAGAACCATTATACTTACCTGCGAGCTGCGATGGTCTGCGTCCGGTCGGGAGCTCCTTCTACTGGTAAGTGACAGGTCCGGCCGGGAGCTCCTCCTACTGGTAAGTGACAGGTCAATAAAGTGTTCCTGTTTTTACACTCAACATAGAGCCTGTCGTGTGGGGATTGCTATACTTGTATACTCCCCTGGCTATTACTCCTAGCTCTTGTAAGAGCTGTTCCTTTTCCTGGTTCCTGTGGTGGTATCGGTGTCGAGCGGAGTGCTTGGAGTCCTCGGGAGGCACTGGGAGCATTTATCAACAGAGGTACCTGGTCGGGGTGCTAGGAGATCCGTTACATTGGTGGCAAGCGGCGGGATCGTTCCCACAGCCAGAAGGACAGCTACAGGAGACACCATTCCCTGGAATTACAACTTGAGGGCAACGCATGTCCCAGTACAGCGACCCTGACAGCAGCAGGATGGAACCAGCAGTGTCATACTGTCACGGAACCATGAACCAGACGTACAACAAGAGATAAGTGAAAATAAGAAGGCTTTATTGAAAATAAAGCTGTAAAGCAAAAGTCCAAACGAATGGTGAAACCGAAGCAGAGTCTTTGAGAGGCCAGAGACCAGGAACCAGAAGGGTAGTCAGATGAAGCCAGGATCAGGAACCAGCAGGGTAGTCAGACGAAGCCAGGATCAGGAACCAGCAGGGTAGTCAGACGAAGCCAGGATCAGGAACCAGAAGCAGCAGCAGTCTTAGAAGCATGTGAACACAGGAGGACCAAGCAAGGAACTGAAGCCACAGACCTCCTATATATATGAGCTAGGCATCCAGCTCCTCCCAGTGGGAAGGAGAAGCCGCAGGGTGGAAGGCTACAAGAAACCCAGAAACCAAGATGGCCGCCAGCACATGTCAAACGAAGGAGAACAGCAAGAAGGTAAGACCATGACAGTACCTCCCCCTCAAGGGCCCCTCCTCCGCGGAGCAAAAAACGGTTTCTGAGGGAAGCGTGCGTGGAAGGCTCGGAGCAAGGCAGGAGCATGGACATCTGCGGAGGAAACCCAGGAACGCTCCTCTGGACCATAACCACGCCAATGGACCAAAAACTGCACCCGACCGCGGACCAGGCGTGAGTCCAGGATATTGCTCACCTCATACTCCTCATGATTGCCCACTCGGACCGGACGAGGCCGAGGAACCGAGGAAGTGAAACGATTACACACCAGTGGCTTCAACAGGGAGACATGAAACACGTTAGAGATCCGCATGCCAGGAGGAAGTGCAAGGGCATAGGCTACCGGGTTTACCCTGCAAAGCACTCGGAAGGGACCAACAAAGCGAGGCGCCAGCTTGGGAGAGGGCACTCGAAGGTTGAGGTTGCGGGTGGACAACCATACACGGTCTCCGACCTGGTAGGAAGGAGCAGGCGCTCGTCTGCGATCAGCCTGGAGTCTCTGGCGCTGCGCAGAGGCCTCAAGGGACTTCTGGATCTGTACCCAAGAAGCACGTAGGACGGAAAGGTGATCCTCCACAGCCGGAATATCCTGGGGAGAGAATACCTCCGGTAACACGGCAGGTTGGAACCCATAATTGGCCATGAAGGGAGACGTCCCAGAGGAAGAGTTCACCGCCGTGTTCCTGGCAAACTCAGCCCAAGGCAGAAGGTCAACCCAAGTGTCTTGGTGATCGGAGACATAGCAACGAAGGAATTGCTCCAAGGCCTGATTGGATCGTTCTGCGGCCCCATTGGACTGAGGGTGGTAGGCCGAGGAGAAGGAGAGATGAATCCCCAACTGGGAGCAAAAGGCGCGCCAGAACCTGGACACAAACTGACTCCCCCGATCCGACACAATCTCCTTGGGCAAACCGTGCAACCGGAAGACCTCCCTGGCAAAAATCGTGGCCAACTCTTGTGCAGAGGGTAACTTCTTGAGAGGAACACAGTGGCACATTTTGGAAAACCGATCCACAATCATGAGAATGACCGTATGGCCTCGGGATGCAGGGAGGTCCACAATGAAATCCATCCCCAGGTGTGACCATGGGCGCTCCCCGGTGGCTATGGGTTGCAGAAGGCCCAATGGAAGGTGCCGAGGGGACTTACTCTGGGCACAAACGGAGCATGCCGCTACATATGCGGCGATGTCGGAACGTAGGGAAGGCCACCAGAACAGACGTGAAACAGCCCAGGACAGCTGATTCTTTCCAGGATGCCCCGCGGTCTTGGAGTTATGGTAGGTTCGCAACAACCGAGTGCGCAACTCCTCAGGCACAAAACATCTGCCGTTGGGTCTCCCAGAGGGAGCACCAGATTGAGCCGCCAAAATCTGCTCACCCGGGGGAGAGGTCAGGCTGGTGCGAATGGCGGCCAGGATCTGATTCGGAGGTATGACCGAAGTCGGAATCGACTCCTCCCTGGACAGTTCGGAGTACTGCCGTGATAGGGCATCCGCCCTGATGTTCTTGGAACCGGGTAGGTAGGAGACCACGTAATTAAAACGTGACAAGAACAGAGCCCATCTGGCCTGACGTGGTGTCAATCTCTTGGCCTCAGAAAGGTAGGTCAGATTCTTATGGTCCGCCAGGATGAGAACCGGAACCACCGAACCCTCGAGCAAGTGCCTCCATTCTTTAAGGGCCTGCACGATGGCCAATAACTCCCTGTCACCAATCTGATAGTTGCACTCCGCGGAAGACAGTTTCCGGGAGTAAAACCCACAAGGAAGCAGAGGACCCTCTGGTGTTCTACGCTGAGACAGAAGGGCGCCTACTCCCGTCTCAGACGCGTCCACCTCGAGGACAAAGGGCAACCCAGGGTTGGGATGCGACAGAATCGGAGCCGACACAAAAGCGGACCTTAGGGCCTCAAAAGCTCGGATGACCTCGAGCGGCCAGACTGGGAATTACTGCCCTTCCTGGTCAGATCCGTGAGAGGCTTGGTCAGCATGGAAAAGTCCCTGATGAACTTCCGATAATAATTGGCGAAGCCCAAAAAGCGCTGCAGGGAACGAAGACCACTGGGCTGGGGCCACTGTAAGACAGCCGAAACCTTCTCAGGATCCATGGAGAACCCCTCAGCGGAAATGATGTAACCTAAGAAGGTTACCTGGGATCGGTGAAATTCGCATTTCTCAAGCTTACCGAACAGCTTGTTCTCTCGTAACCGTTGCAACACTCGTCTGACATCCAGAATGTGGGCCTCCATGGATTCAGAATATACCAAGATGTCATCCAAATAGACCACCACACAATGCTGCAACAGGTCACGGAAAACATCGTTGATGAATTCCTGAAAGACTGCGGGCGCATTGCACAACCCAAAGGGCATAACCAAGGATTCATAATGACCGGTCCTGGTGTTAAACGCGGTCTTCCACTCATCGCCCGCCTTGATCCTTACCAGGTTATATGCCGCCCTCAGGTCGAGTTTGGTAAAGACCGTGGCCCCTTTAAGGCGATCGAACAGCTCGGAAATCAAGGGTATCGGGTAAGCGTTCTTGATCGTGATGCGATTGAGACCCCTGTAATCGATGCAAGGCCTCAACTCACCGCCCTTCTTTTTCACAAAGAAAAATCCAGCCCCTGCCGGGGACGAGGATTTGCGAATGTGTCCGCGTGAAAGCGCCTCCCTCACGTACTCCTCCATGGCCTCATTCTCCGCTACCGACAGTGGATAGACTTTGCCACGAGAAGGAACGGCACCAGGTTGTAACTCTATGGCACAATCGTATGGGCGGTGCGGAGGTAGGGCAACCGCGCGCACCTTATCGAATACATCCCGGTACTCCTCGTATTCAGGAGGCAACAGAGAGTCCGAGGAAGTACACAGCAACTTGACAGACCCATGGATGCAACTAGCCCCACACTGCGGTGACCACGAGAGGATCTCGGCCGATCTCCAATCGAAAGTCGGATTATGCTTCTGGAGCCAGGGGTACCCCAAGACCACCGAGTAGTGTGGAGACGAAATAACCTGGAGGCAGACCGACTCTCTGTGAACGGCACCAATGGCTATCCCCACTGGAAGGGTCTCATGAGTCACGTGTGACGACAGAAGGGGTCTGCCGTCTATCGCCTCAAGAGCCAGTGGGGAACCTCGAGCCTGCAGAGGAATGGAATTGGCGGCAGCGAACACACTATCAATGAACAAACCACCAGCACCAGAGTCCACCAACGCCTGGGTCGTCACCGAGCCCCCGACCCAGGAGAGGACAACAGTGATCAGTGGTTTGTCAACACGGGAAACCGGGGACGAGGAGACTCCACCCAAGATCTGCCCCCGACAGGATCTCAGGTACGAGCGTTTCCCGGACGGTTCGGACATGCCAACCGAAAATGCCCACCGAGACCACAGTACATGCATCGACCCTCGCGTCTCCGGAGTACCCTCTCCCCCTCGGACAGACGAGCAAACCCCAGCTGCATGGGTTCACCCCCAGACAAGTCATCCCCAGGAGGCGTGGGAGGAGAGGGAGGCACGGGTGGGACAGCAAACGTAGGCACCAATCTGTTAGAAGACCTCCGCAGGCTCTCCTTAAAGGAAGGTCTCTCCCTGAGTCTGGTGTCAATCAAAATCAGGAAAGAAATAAGAGACTCGAGCTCCACTGGTAGGTCCTTAGCTGCAACCTCATCCTTCAAGGCATCCGAGAGACCATGAGAGAAAGCAGCGACCAGAGCCTCATTATTCCAGCCCACCTCTGCTGCCAGGGTACGAAACACAATGGCGTATTCAGCTACGGATCGTGAACCCTGTCTGATGGACATAAGGAGCTTCGCGGCAGAGGCAGCACGAGCCGGCACATCGAATACCTTCCGAAGAGAAGCAACAAAACCGGAAAACTCGGCAACCACCGGATTGTTGTTCTCCCATAAAGGGCTGGCCCAGGCCAAGGCCTTGTCCGAGAGCAGCGAGATCAAGAAGCCCACCTTTGATCTCTCAGTAGGAAAGGCATGTGGCAGCAACTCGAAATAAATGCCCACCTGGTTAAGGAAACCTCGGCACTGAGTTGGCTCTCCCCCAAAGCGCTGTGGAAGAGGGGCAGAACCGGTCATACCCCGAAACACCGCAGGCGCAACAACAGGTGTCGGGGTAGACTCTGGCGCAACAACCGGAGCGGCAGTAGGAGCGACAACCAACCCATCGGCAACGGGAGCGAAATGAGCCGTGCGTTCAAGCAGGGTTTGCAACGCCACAGCGAACCGACCCAACAGGTGATCCTGCTGATCAAGTCTGGCAACCAGCATGGGTAGCGAGGATGGCCCTGTACCGTCAGAACTCATGGCTTGGTCCTAATGTCACGGAACCATGAACCAGACGTACAACAAGAGATAAGTGAAAATAAGAAGGCTTTATTGAAAATAAAGCTGTAAAGCAAAAGTCCAAACGAATGGTGAAACCGAAGCAGAGTCTTTGAGAGGCCAGAGACCAGGAACCAGAAGGGTAGTCAGACGAAGCCAGGATCAGGAACCAGCAGGGTAGTCAGACGAAGCCAGGATCAGGAACCAGCAGGGTAGTCAGACGAAGCCAGGATCAGGAACCAGAAGCAGCAGCAGTCTTAGAAGCATGTGAACACAGGAGGACCAAGCAAGGAACTGAAGCCACAGACCTCCTATATATATGAGCTAGGCATCCAGCTCCTCCCAGTGGGAAGGAGGAGCCGCAGGGTGGAAGGCTACAAGAAACCCAGAAACCAAGATGGCCGCCAGCACATGTCAAACGAAGGAGAACAGCAAGAAGGTAAGACCATGACACATACGATGAGGAAGACCTGGATGGCCGGGATGCATTAAGGAAAGGCATCTGGTACCAGGCCCTGGACAATGTACAATACCAGCGAGGCGAGAGTCTCCCCAGTGAAGAGCAGCGATTGCAGAAGCAAGTGGCCCTGCGGATGCCCTTCCTGGGAGAGCAGCCCCTGGAGGAATGGGTGAAGGAACTAGAGCACCGGGTATGGCAGGAGCTATGGCTGGAGGATGCCTACCAGGCGCTCTGGTGGTATATGGCACAGTATATACCCTGGACAGCTGAGCATGACAAGCCGGAGGGAGAGGAGTTTGATGGTCCTGGCTTGTTATGGGAGTCCTTTGCAGAGCAAAGGAGAAAGACCTGGCTCACCTAGCAACCCTGGAGTGGGAACTGGAGCAGGACTATAGAGATCTCTTCCACTCCATTGGGAAGGCTCAGCAGGACAGCAAGAAGTCAGACCCAGGTCCAGAGCCCTTCAGCTGGGAGGTTATTGTGGATGTTTACTGGGAAGAACCCCAGGTGGCCAGTGGAGATGGGACCGAGGTCTCTCCACTGCTCCTGCAGGGAATTGGGAGCCCAGTCTCCATTCCCCAATGGCAGGCTGAGTTACAGGGGGCAGAGACATTCAGTCCTGTCCCCCAGTGGCAGAGTGTCCTACAGGGAACAGAGAGCCCAGTCTCCTTTCCCCAGCAACAGGACACTGTATTGGGAGCGGAAACAGTCGGTCTCCCTCCCAGAGGCTGGAAGTATGTATGGGAGAGGAGTTGTTACCCCCTCTCCCTATTGGCAGTGTGAATTGCAGGGAATTGGGAGCCCAGTCTCCATTCCCCAGTGGCTGGGTGATTTACAGGGAATTGGGAGCCCAGTCTCCATTCCCCAGCAGCCGTGTGATTTATTGGGAATTGGGAGCTCAGTCTCCATTCCCCAGCGGCCGTGTGATTTATTGGGAATTAGGAGCCCAGTCTCCATTCCCCAGCGGCCGTGTGATTTATTGGGAATTGGGAGCCCAGTCTCCATTCCCCAGCGGCAGGCGGAGTTACAGGGGGCAGAGACAGTCGGTCCTGTCCCCCAGCGGCAGAGTGTCCAGCAGGGAATAGAGAGCCCAGTAGCAGGACACTGTATTGGGAGCGGAGATGGTCGGTCGCCCTCCCCAGCGGATGGAAGTATGTATGGGAGAGGAGCTCATTACCCCCTCTCCCCAGCGGCAGCTTAACGCACCAGGGGGAGACAGTAAGCCCCACAACAGTGCAGATAGGACCGTGGTCTCTGCACTTACAGCACAGGGGGTAGGGACAGTCAGTCTCCCCCACCAGGGGGAGACAGTAAGCCCCACAACAGTGCAGATGGGACCGTGGTCTCTGCACTTACAGCACAGGGGGTAGGGACAGTCGGTCTCCCCCTCCAGCAGCAGAGCTGGGTATCCAAAGGGGAGACAGTCGGTCTCCCCCTCCAACAACCAGGCTCCAACCAGGCTTCTTCCGTGGTAGCGCTGGCACCAGGGCAGAGTACCGCTGATCCCTGCCCACAAAGCAACCTCCACTCCAAGCCAGGGAGCAACACAGAGAGGTACCAGCTACCAATATAACCTTGGTGGACTCACTGGACAGAGACAGGCTACCAAATTCAACAGGTCCAGTATTTGGTTGTGGGTGGGCTGCCAGACTAACTCAGGTACCTACCGGCGTGAGGTCAGGTATCTGGTTAGTCTTCCCTGGGAGGGGGAGATGTGTGTCGAAACCAACCTCGCCACTGGGTTTTTGGAGGGGCCTGGTTGTCAGCCTCTTGCCCCAGGATTATGGGCCCTCTCATCAGCCCATGCAAAACTTGAACCCCATGGCGATTTGACTGTGTTTGTGGCATCTGATCGCTCAGATCTAGGCCATATGGGGACATGTGGGGTTTTGAGGTGTGTGACAGAGCCATCTGTCTGTGTAATTGTATTGTATGTTATGTAATGGTACCCAGATAGCTAATTTTATTGTATTTGTGTATTCTGAGTGCCATTCACATAATGATATGCACTCAGACTTGATCTATCTGGGAATATGTTAAATGTCTGTGTTTGCTGTGAGGGTGTAACATTGTGTGTTTGGGTGGTGATTCCTGTCCTGTTGTTCCCACATGTGTATTGGTGATTTCCCTTTGTCCTGAGAGATAATTGAATTGCTCCTCGGGTGTCTCCAGGGCAGAGAGGAGGAAACCATGATGCATTGTGGGGATGTGTTGTGTCTGTGTATCCTGAGTGCTACGTATCTATCCTGTGTCAAGGTCTTCTTCTGGTCCCCTAGGGGCGTGTACACCAGATGGGGACCTGCATAAATACGGGCGGGTAGCCCTCAATAAAGTGTTCCTGTTTTTACACTCAACATAGAGCCTCGTCTCATGTGTGTGAGGATTGCTATACTTGTATACTCCCCTGGCTATTACTCCTAGCTCTTGTAAGAGCTGTTCCTTTTCCTGGTTCCTGTGGTGGTATCGGTGTCGAGCGGAGTGCTTGGAGTCCTCGGGAGGCACTGGGAGCATTTATCAACGGAGGTACCCGGTCAGGGTGCTAGGAGATCCGTTACAGGGGCCCTGACCCAAAAGGGGCCCATCCAGGAGAGGAGGAGAAAGACTAAAGGATTTGTTCAGGGCCCCCATAACAGTATCTTTTACAGGGTCAGCTCACCTGCAGGCCCGCAACTCAAATATTTTACTGGGTCAGCTCACATTCAGGCCTGAGACTGAAATCTTTTGCAGGGTCAGCTCACATGCAGGCCCTCTCATAGAAACTTTAAGAGGGTCAACTCAGCTGCAGGCACTCACATATAATGTTTTACAGGTTCAGCTCACCAGTAGGCCCAAACCTAAAATCTTTTACAGGGTCAGCTCACCTTCAGGCCCGCAACTCAAATATTTTACAGGGTCAGCTCACCTGCAGGCCTACAGCTCATGCTGCCTTGCTTTGAAGTAGTAGCCGTAGCCATTTATCAGGCTCCCTCTTCGAAATCGAACAATGATTCCCCGTTACCGGTGGTCACCATGTTAGGCGCAGAAAAGAACATCAAAAGTTGATAGGGAAGATATCCAAATGGATCGTGGACGTCACGGGGACGATTTCAGCCATTGACCTCCCTTGTATATGGTATCCCTTTCTCAAGCTCCCTCTCTGGCATCGAACTCTGATTCCCCGTTACCCGTGATCACCATGGTAGGCGCAGAAAAGAACATCACGGAGACGTGCAATCTCCCAGAGGTTATCTAGAGTCACCAATGCTGCAGCAGTCCCTCGCCCCTAAGGTTTTAGATGGTCAGATCAGCAGGTCCTTGCTCCAAATGTTTTTGAGGGTCACCAGCAGGCCATCAATCATAATTTTTCAAGGGTGTGTATGATGCCCTCCTTTATGTGTAACAAAGGGTGTTTTGGAGTGCCGGTTCCTTGTAATTTTTGACAGCCCTGTCACTTAGTACATAGGCTTTATGAGTGTAGGAGTCCTACTACCTGAAAAATTGTACCACAATGTGAATGAGGCCCTCCTTTATGTGATATACAGGCTGTTTCGGAGTGCCTCTTGCTTGTAATTTTTTGTAGTACTTGCACTTTATATACATTTCAATATACAGGAAAGAATGTTTCCTAAATTTTTTTCCTGTAAAATAGTTTTTTTTTTTTTTTTTTGGGGGGGGGGGGGGGTTTGTGCGTATTTTTGTCAGTCTGTAAAAGTGGTGTACAACTAGGACAACATGGTTCCCAGAAGCGACCTGGGAGTCCAAGATGCATACAGACATCGTCCCCATGGTGTTCCCGATCCATTTCGGTGGTGTTTATGTCACTTTCTGACCTTTTCCAATGGACCAGGCACCCTCCCCTCTTCAGAATAGGGGTGCCTCGTTGTCTCCCATTAACTTCCATTATACTCTGGTGCTCGGCGGAGCACACGAATATAGCAATGTGTTCGGGCCGAACACCCGAATACTTTGGTGCTCGATCATAACTAATGATTATATTTTATTCAAATAAATATTAATATATAAATATAGACAATCTATGATGAACAGAGCACATGCACAAAAAATTAAGCATGCACAACAGTTTTAGAGAATTCTAATAGTTGATAAAGTACAAGGGCGAATATAGTGGTCCATGCTGGTAGTCCTCAGCAGGATCAGGACAAACAGCAGCAGCAGATAATTGTTAAGGGTATAGTATAAGGCCTCCACCTAGCTAGACCAAACTCAGCAGAAGCAGGTCAGACTGCAGCAGGTCAATGGTAACGCTATAGTGTAAATCATACACAGAAATTTGCCTAACTCAGCAGGAACAGAACAGACAGCAGCAGGGAAATGGTAACGCTGTATCATAGGGCATACACATAGCTGGGCCTAACTCAGCAATATCAGGACAGATAACGGCAGCTGGTAAATGGTAATGCTGAAGTATAAGGCATACATATAGCTGGGCCTAACTCTATTATATCAGGACAGATAGCAGCAGCCAGAAAATGGTAACACTGTAGTGTCAGGCGCACACATATATGGGCGTAAATCAGCAGGGAAAGAACAGACTGCAGCAGGGAAATGGTAATGTTATAGTCTAAGGCTTACACATACTGGCCCTAACTCAGCAGGAACAGAACAGAGAGCAGCGATGAAATGGTAATGCTGTAGGACAAGGCCAACACATAACTCATCAAGATCAGGACAGACAGCAGCAGCAGATAACGCTAATGGTGGAGTATAAGGCCAACACATAACTCAACATGCTCAGGACAGACAGCAGCAGCAGGTACATGGTATTGATCGAGTCTAAGGCCTACACATAGCTCGGCCTAACTCAGCAGGAACAGACAGCAGCAGGTTCTTTGCAGTAGGAATGCGTTCCCAGGAATGGGCCCCCACCAGATCTGGGCAACAACAAAAATAAACTTAGACACCTCTGAAAGCAGCAGCAGGTTCTTGGTTTGCAGCAGGAATGTGTTCCCAGGAATTGGACCCCCACCAGACCTGGGCAACAACAAAAATAAACTTAGACACCTCTGAAAGCAGTAGGTTCTTTGTTTGCAGCAGGAATGTGCTCACAGCCCACAATAAATTAGTACGACATTAGCTACAGACTCTGCCTGCACCGGTCTGCTGTCAGTTTCCATATGGGGCACATCGAGTCTAGAGAAGAACACTGTGGTAACGGAGCCGGCCACGCCGTGTGCTAATTCCTCCAAGCCAGAGGGCAGCAGGACTGGCGTGGTTTAGCAGCGGCTCTGTCATCCTCCTTTTGTCTGAGAAGAGTCATGGTTACCGTGGATTGCACGACCCATACATGATCAGTGCCACACACACGCCGTGCTTCAGCCTTTGGCAGCACCCAGCCATCCTCTGCCGGTCAGAGCACAGAAGCCAGTAAGGAACCAGATTGCCTCGGCCCGGGTGTGGAAGTGTCACCGGCTCTGCCGCCGGGATCAGTTCCCTTCCCCTCGGTGATGACTCAGTCATGTTCCCCGGCTGCTATCGGGGTCATCGGCGGCTGCCCTCAGTGCGCAGTCCAGATCATTAATCACAGGTCATGCTGTAGAATAAGCCTTTAGCTGCGAGGCTTGGCTACACACGGGGGGTAGTGTTTCACACAGTCCGCGGCAGACTTCACCAGGAAGGAGCTGACTGGCACCGTGAAGCACCTACACTGTCATCCAGCAGAGCGCAGTTTGTAGTCTGTTTTAAAGGCAAAATGTGTTCTCGAGTGACATAGAACAGCCTATAAACTTACCCCACAAAATGAATGCAGCTTTGCTTCATCTTCGTGGACTTGACATAGAAATTCCTATTCCTTTAAGTTCATGATAAACGTACAGTAATCCGGTCCTATACAATCCAGATGTCTGGAGGGGAAGAATAATACAGGGCTTCCAGGGAGAGATAGGGTAGATAGATATATACATGTTGTCCATAATGCTCCCTGGAAGCCCTGAAATTTTCTCCCCCTCCAGACATCTGCATTGTAGAGTACTAGATTACTGTACGTTTTTCTGGAACCTACAGGATCTGATTTTCTATGTCAAGTCCACAAAGATGAAGCACAGCTACATTCGTTATGTGGGGTAAGTTTACCGGCAGTTCTATGTAACTCCAGAACACATGTTGCCTTCAAAACAGACTACAAACTGCGCTCTGCTGGATGACAGTGTAGGTGCTCCCTCGTGCCTGTCAGCCCTTTCCTGGTGAAGTCTGCCCTGGGCTGTGTGACACTACCCCCCGTGTGTAGCCAAGCCTCGCAGCTAAAGGCTTATTCTACAGCATGACCTGTGATTAGAGTTGAGCGAACACCTGGATGTTCGGGTTCGAGAAGTTCAGCCGAACTTCCCGGAAATGTTCGGGTTCGGGATCCGAACCCGACCCGAACTTCGTCCCGAACCCCATTGAAGTCAATGGGGACCCAAACTTTTCGGCACTAAAAAGGCTGTAAAACAGCCCAGGAAAGGGCTAGAGGGCTGCAAAAGGCAGCAAAATGTAGTTAAATCCCCTGCAAACAAATGTGGATAGGGAAATGAATAAAAATAAAAATAAAATAAATAAAAATTAACCAATATCAATTGGAGAGAGGTCCCATAGCAGAGAATCAGGCTTCATGTCAGCAGAGAATCAGTCTTCATGTCAAAGCAGAGAATCAGGCTTCACGTCAGCCAAAACTGGAACAGTCCATTGTCAGATATGTAGGCCCCGGCACCCAGGCAGAGGAGAGAGGTCCCATAACATAGAATCTGGCTTCATGTCAGCAGAGAATCAGTCTTCATGTCATAGCAGAGAATGAGGCTTCATGTCATAGCAGAGAATCATGCTTCACGTCACCCACCACTTGAACAGTCCATTGTCAGATATTTAGGCCCAGGCACCCAAGCAGAGGAGAGAGGTCCCATAGCAGAGAATCTGGCTTCATGTCAGCAGAGAATCAGTCTTCATGTCATAGCAGAGAATCAGGCTTCACGTCACCCACCACTGGAACAGTCCATTGTCAGATATTTAGGCCCCGGCACCCAGGCAGAGGAGAGAGGTCCCGTAGCAGAGAATCTGGCTTCATGTCAGCAGAGAATCAGTCTTCATGTCATAGCAGAGAATCATGCTTCACGTCACCCACCACTTGAACAGTCCATTGTCAGATATTTAGGCCCAGGAACCCAGGCAGAGGAGAGAGGTCACATAGCAGAGAATCTGGCTTCATGTCAGCAGAGAATCAGTCTTCATGTCATAGCAGAGAATCATGCTTCACGTCACCCACCACTTGAACAGTCCATTGTCAGATATTTAGGCCCAGGCACCTAAGCAGAGGAGAGAGGTCCCATAGCAGAGAATCTGGCTTCATGTCAGCAGAGAATCAGTCTTCATGTCATAGCAGAGAATCAGGCTTCACGTCACCCACCACTGGAACAGTCCATTGTCAGATATTTAGGCCCCGGCACCCAGGCAGAGGAGAGAGGTCCCGTAGCAGAGAATCTGGCTTCATGTCAGCAGAGAATCAGTCTTCATGTCATAGCAGAGAATCATGCTTCACGTCACCCACCACTTGAACAGTCCATTGTCACATATTTAGGCCCAGGAACCCAGGCAGAGGAGAGAGGTCACATAGCAGAGAATCTGGCTTCATGTCAGCAGAGAATCAGTCTTCATGTCATAGCAGAGAAACATGCTTCACGTCACCCACCACTTGAACAGTCCATTGTCACATATTTAGGCCCAGGAACCCAGGCAGAGGAGAGAGGTCCCATAGCAGAGAATCTGGCTTCATGTCAGCAGAGAATCAGTCTTCATTAGTGATGTCGCGAACATAAAATTTTCAGTTCGCGAACAGCGAACGAGAACTTCCGCAAATGTTCGCGAACTGGCGAACCGGGCGAACCGCCATAGACTTCAATAGACAGGCGAATTTTAAAACCCACAGGGACTCTTTCTGGCCACAATAGTGATGAGAAAGTTGTTTCAAGGGGTCTAACACCTGGACTGTGGCATGCCGGAGGGGGATCTATGGCAAAACTCCCATGGAAAATTACGTAGTGGACGCAGAGTCGGGTTTTAATCCATAAAGGGCATAAATCAACTAACATTCCTAAATTGTTTGGAATAACGTGCTTTAAAACATCCAGTGTGTGTATACGATCAGGTATGATGTTGTATCGATCAGGTAGTGTAAGGGTTACGCCCGCATCACAGACATTGACAGACCAAACTCCCCTTTTAATGCACCGCAAACAGTTCATTTGCACAACCGCAAACTCCCCATTTGCACAAGGTTGGATACCAAGCTAGCCACGTCCCGGTGATGTCATTGAAGGTTTCTTCCTCCACCCAGCCACGTACAACACCAAGGGTCCCCGAAAGGTCAATTGAATTGATTTTTCGAACGGGGAGATGGTTAAAAAAACGCTGGCTCCCTCCCCTTTGTTTTTATCCACGGTGACTGCGTCTGCGCCGTGCAATTTACTGTCACACCCGATATGAGTGGTATTTTCTGTAGTACTATTCTCATCAGTTTAATCCCTCTAACGTCCCCGACTCCCCAATCTGGGGGCCATTTATTAAACAGATTTTTCGGACGGGGAGATGGTTAAAAAAACGCTGGCTCCCTCCACTCTGTTTTAATCCACGGTGACTGCGTCTGCGCCGTGCAATTTACTGTCACACCCGATATGAGTGGTATTTTCTGTAGTACTATTCTCATCAGTTTAATCCCTCTAACGTCCCCAATCTGGGTGCCATTTATTGAATAGATTTTTCGAACGGGGAGATGGTATCAGTGGTTGGCACTGGCAGTGGGCACACTACAGTCAGTAGAAGCGGGCCTGACACACACTGGCAGCAGGCAAGCAACTGAAATTACACTAAAGTGTAAAAATTAAATGCCTTATTTATCGGCAAGCTACTGTGCCACCCGGTATGAGTGGTTGGCACTGGCAGTGGGCACACTACAGTCAGTGGAAGAGGGCCTGACACACACTGGCAGCAGGCAAGCAACTGAATTTAGACTACTGTCTAAAAATTAAATGCCTTATTTATCGGCAAGCTACTGTGCCACCCGGTATCAGTGGTTGGCACTGGCAGTGGGCACACTACAGTCAGTAGAAGCGGGCCTGACACACACTGGCAGCAGGCAAGCAACTGAAATTACACTAAAGTGTAAAAATTAAATGCCTTATTTATCGGCAAGCTACTGTGCCACCCGGTATGAGTGGTTGGCACTGGCAGTGGGCACACTACAGTCAGTGGAAGAGGGCCTGACACACTGACTGGCAGCAGGCAAGCAACTGAATTTAGACTACTGTCTAAAAATTAAATGCCTTATTTATCGGCAAGCTACTGTGCCACCCGGTATCAGTGGTTGGCACTGGCAGTGGGCACACTACAGTCAGTGGAAGCGGGCCTGACACACACTGGCAGCAGGCAAGCAACTGAATTTAGACTACTGTCTAAAAATTAAATGCCTTATTTATCGGCAAGCTACTGTGCCACCCGGTATCAGTGGTTGGCACTGGCAGTGGGCACACTACAGTCAGTTGAAGTCGGCCTGACACACACTAGCAGCAGGCAAGCAGCTGAAATTACACTAAAGTGTAAAAATTAAATGCCTTTTTTAAGCAAAGTCCTGTGCCACTCGGGATGACAGGGGTGGGCACTGGCAGTGGGCACACTACAGTCAGTTGAAGTCGGCCTGACACACACTGGCAGGCAACTAACCTTAGATTAAAGTGTAAAAATGAAGTGCCTTTTTTTTAAGCAAAGTCCTGTGCCACACGGGATGACAGGGGTGGGCACTGGCAGTGGGCACACTACAGTCAGTTGAAGTCGGCCTGACACACACTAGCAGCAGGCAAGCAGCTGAAATTACACTAAAGTGTAAAAATTAAATGCCTTTTTTATGCAAAGTCCTGTGCCAGCCGGTATGAGTGGTGGGCACTGGCAGTGGGCACACTACAGTCAGTGGAAGTCAGCCTGACACACACTGGCAGGCAACTAACCTTAGATTAAAGTGTAAAAATTAAGTGCCTTTTTTTAAGCAAAGTCCTGTGCCACACGGAATGACAGGGGTGAGCACTGGCAGTGGGCACACTACAGTCTGTGGGCCTGCAGCTCCTCACACACAGGCAGGCCAGGCAACTGCAATATGTATATAAAGGAAAAAAAAAAAGCAGACTAATGTTGCAGCCCTAAAAAGGGCTTTTTGGGGTGCTGTCAGGACGCTGTCCTTACAGCAGAGATCAGATGAGTCTTTCAGGACTGGAGTGGACACTGAATTCACTAGCCTAGCTATCGATTTCCCAATTAAATCAGCAGCAGTTACAGTCTCCCTCCTCTCACTAAGACTGCAGCTTCAGAATGAATCTAAAATGGATGCTGTGCAGGAGGTGGGAGGGTCTGGGAGGGAGGGTATGCTGCTGATTGGCTGGAATGTGTCTGCTGACTGTGAGGTACAGGGTCAAAGTTTGCTCAATGATGATGTATAGGGGGCGGACCGAACATCGCATGTGTTCGCCCGGCAGAGGCGAACGCGAACAAGCTATGTTCGCCGGGAACTGTTCGCCGTCGGATAGTTCGGGCCATCTCTAGTCTTCATGTCATAGCAGAGAATCATGCTTCACGTCACCCAACATTGGAACAGTCTATTGTCATATAATTTAGGCCCGGGCACCCAGACAGAGGAGAAAGGTCCCATAGCAGAGAATCTGGCTTCATGTCAGCAGAGAATCAGTCTTCATGTCATAGCAGAGAATCATGCTTCACGTCACCCACGACTTGAACAGTCCATTGTCACATATTTAGGCCCAGGCACCCAGGCAGAGGAGAGAGGTCCCATAGCAGAGAATCTGGCTTCATGTCAGCACAGAATCAGTCTTCATGTCATAGCAGAGAATCATGCTTCACGTCACCCAACATTGGAACAGTCCATTGTCATATAATTTAGGCCCCGGCACCCAGACAGAGGAGAGAGGTCCCATAACAGAGATTCAGGCTTCATGTCAGCGACTCAGCAGAGAATCAGTCTTCATGTCCTAGCAGAGAATCAGGCTTCATGTCACCCACCACTGGAACAGGCCACTGTCAGATATTTTTAGGCCCCGGCACCCAGACAGAGGAGAGGTTCATTCAACTTTGGGTTGCCCCGCAATATAATGGTAAAATGAAAATAAAAATAGGATTTAATGAGGAAGTGCCCTGGAGTATAATAATATATGGTTAAGGGGAGGGAGTTAATGTCTAATCTGCACAAGGGATGGACAGGTCCTGTGGAATCCATGCCTGGTTAATTTTTATGAACGTCAGCTTGTCCACATTGGCTGTAGACAGGCGGCTGCGCTTGTCTGTAATGACGCCCCCCTGTCGTGCTGAATACACGTTCAGACAAAACGCTGGCCGCCGGGCAGGCCAGCACCTCCAAGGCATAAAAGGCTAGCTCTGGCCACGTGGACAATTTGGAGACCCAGAAGTTGAATGGGGCCGAACCATCAGTCAGTACGTGGAGGGGTGTGCACAGGTACTGTTCCACCATGTTAGTGAAATGTTGCCTCCTGCTAACACGTTCCGTATCAGGTGGGGGTGCAGTTAGCTGTGGCGTGGTGACAAAACTTTTCCACATCTCTGCCATGCTAACCCTGCCCTCAGAGGAGCTGGCCGTGACACAGCTGCGTTGGCGACCTCTTGCTCCTCCTCTGCCTTCGCCTTGGGCTTCCACTGGTTCCCCTGTGACATTTGGGAATGTTCTCAGTAGCGCGTCTACCAACGTGCACTTGTACTCGCGCATCTTCCTATCACGCTCCAGTGCAGGAAGTAAGGTGGGCACATTGTCTTTGTACCGTGGATCCAGCAGGGTGGCAACCCAGTAGTCCGCACACGTTAAAATGTGGGCAACTCTGCTGTCGTTGCGCAGGCACTGCAGCATGTAGTCGCTCATGTGTGCCAGGCTGCCCAGAGGTAAGGACAAGCTGTCCTCTGTGGGAGGTGTATCGTCATCGTCCTGCGTTTCCCCCCAGCCACGCACCAGTGATGGGCCTGAGCTGCGTTGGGTGTGAACATGCTTCATCCTCATCCTCCTCCACCTCCTCCTCATCCTCGTCCTCCTTGTCCTCCAGTAGTGGGCCCTGTCTGGCCACATTTGTACCTGGCCTCTGCTGTTGCAAAACACCTCCCTCTGAGTTACTTTGAAGAGACTGGCCTGAAAGTGCTAAAAATGACCCCTCTTCCTCCTCCTCCTCCTCCTCCTCCTCCTCCTCCTGGGCCACCTCCTCTTCCATCATCGCCCTAAGTTTTTTCTCAAGGAGACATAGAAGTGGTATTGTAACGCTGATAACGGCGTCATCGCCACTGGCCATGTTGGTGGAGTACTCGAAACAGCGCAACAGGGCACACAGGTCTCGCATGGAGGCCCAGTCATTGGTGGTGAAGTGGTGCTGTTCCGCAGTGCGACTGACCCGTGCGTGCTGCAGCTGAAACTCCACTATGGCCTGCTGCTGCTCGCACAGTCTGTCCAGCATGTGCAAGGTGGAGTTCCACCTGGTGGGCACGTCGCATATGAGGCGGTGAGCGGGAAGGCCGAAGTTCCGCTGTAGCGCAGACAGGCGAGCTGCGGCAGGATGTGAACGCGGGAAGCGCGAACAGACGGCCCGCACTTTATGCAGCAGCTCTGACATGTCGGGGTAGCTGCGAATGAACTTCAGCACCACCAAATTCAGCACATGCGCCAGGCAAGGGATGTGCGTCAAACCGGCTAGTCCCAGAGCTGCAACGAGATTTCGCCAATTATCGCACACCACCAGGCCGGGCTTGAGGCTCACCGGCAGCAACTACTCGTCGGTCTGTTGTTCTATACCCCGCCACAACTCCTGTGCGTTGTGGGGCCTGTCTCCCAAACATATGAGTTTCAGAATGGCCTGCTGACGTTTACCCCGGGCTGTGCTGAAGTTGGTGGTGAAGGTGTGTGGCTGACTGGAAGAGCAGGTGGAAGAAGAGGAGGAGGAAGCTGAGTAAGAGGAGGAGGAGACAGGAGGCAAAGAATGTTGCTCTGCGATCCTTGGTGGCGGAAGGACGTGCGCCAAACAGCTCTCCGCCTGGGGCCCAGCCGCCACTACAATTACCCAGTGTGCAGTTAGGGAGATATAGCGTCCCTGGCTGTGCTTACTGGTCCACGTATCTGTGGTTAGGTGGACCTTGCCACAGATGGCGTTGCGCAGTGCACACTTGATTTTATCGGATACTTGGTTGTGCAGGGAAGGCACGGCTCTCTTGGAGAAGTAGTGCCGGCTGGGAACAACATACTGTGGGACAGAAAATAGTGGTAGGTTGTGGTGGCTCACTAGCAAGTAGTTAAGGTATGGTGCTGCAAGCTCATATAGAGGGAATCACCCCACCCTCTCTTAAAGGCAAATGTAGTAATAGAGTAATGAGCGAGCACTCATACACTTGGCAACCAAATTGACATGTGCAGAAAATATTTATTATATCCCCATAAAATACAAGTAATAAAATTTATAAGAACAATGTAGCAATAATATACAACATTACAATCACATATATTGTGGTAGATATGATCAACACTATATTCATATGACTCAATAGTGTCGATAAATTCAATAATATATATCACACCAAGAAACTTAAAGTATATGCTGTTATTTGGGAAAGAGGGGGTATTATCTTCTAGCGCTCTATCCCAATTTGGGAAACTGAATGTCACTGAAAATGTTGTAGGTGTATTCACTGGGAGCGCAATATGTTCATAAAGTGTCCACAGGAATCCTGATAATGTGAAAAGTCTCTTATAGCATATCCTTTTAAGCTCGATATGAGCTTTGGATTGGAGAAAACTTTAAATCGATGTTTGGCTTACCGTCTAGCGTCTGCTGTCTCCCTATTGCTTCAATGGAGCTTTAAATATTTGCCGGCTTATTCAGTCGCTCCGTACAGCAAGCTGGTTTAAATTTCGCAGGAGTTCCAAAGATCGCAGGAGTTGCCACTCTGTTCCGCAATTTCCTTTGGTGCAGCTTTCGACGATAAGAATAGTTAATCCTTTACTGTAGAGATTTTCTTCTGTATGGCCATACAATATTATCGGAGGCTTTTCAATGCAGGTACATCACTTGTTTCACCATACGCGTTACGGGTAGATTCCCTCCCTCCTACTGTGGGACAGCAAGCAACATGAGCTGTTTGAAGCTGTCTGTGTCCACCAGCCTAAATGACAGCATTTCATAGGCCAGTAGTTTAGAAATGCTGGCATTCAGGACCAGGGATCGAGGGTGGCTAGGTGGGAATTTACGCTTTCTCTCAAATGTTTGTGAGATGGAGAGCTGAACGCTGCCGTGTGACATGGTTGAGATGCTTGGTGACGCAGGTGGTGGTGTTGGTGGTACATCCCATGTTTGCTGGGCGGCAGGTGCCAACGTTCCTCCAGAGGCGGAGGAAGAGGCCGAGGCGGCAGCAGCAGAAGAGGCCGAGGCGGCAGCAGAAGAAGAGGTAGCAGGGGGAGCCTGAGTGACTTCCTTGTTTTTAAGGTGTTTACTCCACTGCAGTTCATGCTTTGCATGCAGGTGCCTGGTCATGCAGGTTGTGCTAAGGTTCAGAACTTTAATGCCTCACTTCAGGCTCTGATGGCACAGCGTGCAAACCACTCGGGTCTTGTCGTCAGCACATTGTTTGAAGAAGTGCCATGCCAGGGAACTCCTTGAAGCTGCCTTTGGGGTGCTCGGTCCCAGATGGCGGCGGTCAGTAGCAGGCGGAGTCTCTTGGCGGCGGGTGTTCTGCTTTTGCCCACTGCTCCCTCTTTTGCTACACTGTTGGCTCGGTCTCACCACTGCCTCTTCCTCCGAACTGTGAAAGTCAGTGGCACGACCTTCATTCCATGTGGGGTCTAGGACCTCATCGTCCCCTGCATCGTCTTCCACCCAGTCTTCCTCCCTGACCTCCTGTTCAGTCTGCACACTGCAGAAAGACGCAGCAGTTGGCACCTGTGTTTCGTCATCATCAGAGACGTGCTGAGGTGGTATTCCCATGTCCTCATCATCAGGAAACATAAGTGGTTGTGCTTTAGTGCATTCTATCTCTTCCACCCCTGGGGAAGAGCTAGGTGGATGCCCTTGGGAAACCCTGCCAGCAGAGTCTTCAAACAGCATAAGAGACTGCTGCATAACTTGAGGCTCAGACAGTTTCCCTGATATGCATGGGGGTGATGTGACAGACTGATGGGCTTGGTTTTCATGCGCCATCTGTGCGCTTTCTGCAGAAGACTGGGTGGGAGATAATGTGAACGTGCTGGATGCACTGTCGGCCACCCAATTGACTAATGCCTGTACCTGCTCAGGCCTTACCATCCTTAGAACGGCATTGGGCCCCACCAAATATCGCTGTAAATTCTGCTGGCTACTGGGACCCAAAGTAGTTGGTTCACTAGGACGTGTGGCTGTGGCAGAACGGCCACGTCCTCTCCCAGCACCAGAGGGTCCACTAACACCACCATGTCCGCGTCCGCGTCCCTTACTAGATGTTTTCCTCATTGTTACCGTTCACCACAATAAGAAAAATATTATTTGGCCCAATGTATTGAATTCAAATTCAGGCCTTTTTTTACAGACACCTAACACTATCTGGCTATCTATTTAGGTACCGTATTACACTAATAAAGGCACAGCAGTAACAACAGATTTAACTGAATATAAATTTGAGGCCTAGTATTTAGGCGCTGGATGACAGGTATACGTTTACGGACAGAATTAGACTTGGAATTGCACAGTAGCGTGTGTGTGAAGTTATTGAGAATAACCCTATCTGCACCTTGAATCTTATATACCCTTTTAGGGATAGATTTAAAGTAGGCCTGATACAGCAGATACCACTAATTTAGAGAATTGCAAAATTGGGAATTGTATTTCAACCCAGAACAAAAACTGTGCTTTGACGGACACTAAATAACTTGACCAGCTAAAGCAATAATGACAGATTTTAATGAATATAAATTTGAGGCCTAGTATTTAGGCGCTGGATGACAGGTATACGTTTACGGACAGAATTAGACTTGGAATTGCACAGTAGCGTGTGTGTGATGTTATTGAGAATAACCCTATCTGCACCTTGAATCTTATATACCCTTTTAGGGATAGATTTAAAGTAGGCCTGATACAGCAGAAACCACTAATTTAGAGAATTGCAAAATTGGGAATTGTATTTCAACCCAGAACAAAAACTGTGCTTTGACGGACACTAAATAACTTGACCAGCTAAAGCAATAATGACAGATTTGGATGAATATAAATTTGAGGCCTATTTTTTAGGCGCTGGGTGACAGGTTTACGTTTACACACAGAATTAGACTTGGAATTGCACAGTAGCGTGTGTGTGAAGTTATTGAGAATGACCCTATCAGCACCTTGAATCTAATATTCCCTTTTAGGGATAGATTTAAATAACCACACTATTGATGGTTAAATGGACTTGGTGGCAGCTTGCCCCTGATGTAGGATATAGCCAAAAAATAGCCACACTATTGATGGTTAAATGGACTTGGTGGCAGCTTGCCCCTGATGTAGGATATAGCCAAAAAATAGCCACACTATTGATGGTTAAATGGACTTGGTGGCAGCTTGCCCCTGATGTAGGATATAGCCAAAAAATAACCACACTATTGATGGTTAAATGGACTTGGTGGCAGCTTGCCCTTGATGTAGGATATAGCCAAAAAATAACCACACTATTGATGGTTAAATGGACTTGGTGACAGCTTGCCCCTGATGTAGGATATAGCAAAAAATAACCACACTATTGATGGTTAAATGGACTTGGTGGCAGCTTGTGCTGGCGCACCACAAGCCACAAAATGGCCGCCGATCACCCCAGAAAAAAGTGACTGAAAAACGCTCTGGGCAGCCTAAAAACAGTGAGCAATTGAATAGCAGCAGTTCAATGATCAACAGCTGTAGATCGATCACTGTCTTAAGTGTTTTGGAGGAG
This sequence comes from Bufo bufo, assembly GCF_905171765.1. Classification (NCBI taxonomy): domain Eukaryota; kingdom Metazoa; phylum Chordata; class Amphibia; order Anura; family Bufonidae; genus Bufo; species Bufo bufo. The sequence continues at coordinate 229,147,639 of NC_053391.1, forward strand.
TTAATCACTGCCTAATCTCGCCCTAACGTCGCAGCTGCAACCTCTCCCTACACTTGTAACAGCAGAGTGACGTGCAGCGCTACGTGACCCAAGCTTATATAGAGGCTGGGTCACATGCTGCACTGGCCAATCACAGCCATTCCAATAGTAGGCATGGCTGTGATGGCCTCTTGGGGCAAGTAGTATGACGCTTGTTGATTGGCTGCTTTGCAGCCTTTCAAAAAGCACCAAGAAAGCGCCGAACACCGAACCCGAACCCGGACTTTTACGAAAATGTTCGGGTTCGGGTCCGTGTCACGGACACCCCAAAATTCGGTACGAACCCGAACTATACAGTTCGGGTTCGCTCATCCCTACCTGTGATCGATGATCCGGCCTGCGCACTGGAGGCAGCCGCCGAGGACCCCGATAGCATCCGGGGAACGTGACTGAGTAATCACCGAGGGGAGAGGAACTGATCCCGGCGGCAGAGCAGGGGACATTTCCACACCCGGGCCTAGGCAAGCTGGTTCCTCACTGGCTTCTGTGCTGTGATGGGCAAAGGATGGCTGGGTGCTGCCGATGGCTGGAACCCGGCGTGTGTGTAGCGCTGATCATGTATGGGTCGTGCGATCCGCGGTAACCATGATTCTTCACAGACAAAGGAAGGATGACAGAGACGCTGCTAAACCACGCTAGTCCTGCTGCCCTCTGGCTTGGAGGAATCAGCACATGGCGCGACAGCCTGCATTACCGCAGTGTTCTTCTCCAGACTCGATGAGCCCGATATGGAAACTGAGAGCAGACCGATGCGGGCAGCGTGTGTAGCGCTGTGTGCCAATTTGTATCTGAGAGGTCTATTTTCCAATATGGTTTTTTGTACGGAGGGCTGTGTCTAGAGATCACACAGAGGAATAAGGGTTACACTATGCTAGAGCTCAAACGATTAATCAATTGAATCGAGTAAAGTTCCCTCGACATTTAAGATATAATGTTGCCACTAATGTTTATGCACTACTGTTCTATCGCCCGTTATTCAATTATTATATATATACCTATTTCTACAATTAGTTAAATTAATGAATAAATAAATAAGAGGTTTAATAAATTCATGAAAAAAAAAGATAAATAAACTCAAAGATTTAAAAATAAAATAATTGGTCGCAAATTTTTTTGCACTAAATTCAACAATAAAGAAATATATAAATAAATTTAGCAATAAATAAATACATAAATAAATTAATTTAAAAAACATAAATAAATTCATCAATACATAAATATATAAATAAAGTTATCAATAAATAAATATAAAAAATTGAATCCATAAATAAATTATTAAATAAATAAATAATTAAAATCATCAAGAAATATATACAGAAGTTAAAAAACAACGAAGTTTGGGAGGGATAGCCAAGGAGGGGACCCTTCAGCGCCCGGATCCGATGGTGGGGGCCAAGAAGTCACTGCCGATCCAGGACTCGTTTATTTTGATAAATGTCAGTCTGTCCACGGAGTCAGTGGACAGACGGGTCCACTTGTCGGTGACCACCCCACCTGCCGTGCATAATGTCCGCTCAGATAATACGCTGGAAGGGCGGCAAGACAGTACTTCCAGCGCATACTGAGTGAGCTCACGGTAGGTGTTCAGCCTGGCAACCCAGTACTCAATGGGGTTGTCGGTGTTCATGCTGTCGGAAGCACCTATGGTCCCCAAGTAGTCTGCCACCATGTGGGCCTGCCGCTGGTGGTAAATGCTGCTGCTACTGGATTGTGCAGGCTGGTAGAACAGCCTCATCTCACCCATAAAATTACCTGCTCGGCTGGAGGTGCTTGGGCCAGCCACCTGCTGGGTGAGGTGGGCACGGAGAACTAGAGCGTGAGGCTGGGGTTTGCCTGCTCCAGCCGGAGGAGCAGACAGGCCCGCAGGTTTTGCATACAGGCCTCCCTCCGGCTGGCTGGGATGAACTGCTCCAGTTTCCCCTTGCAGCGAGGGTCTAAAAGGGTGGCCAACCAAAACTCATCCCCCTCCTTAATTTTCCTGATCCGGGGGTCCCTCCTGAGGCATCGCAGCATGTGGGCAGCCATGGGGAAGAGGACAGCCCGCTGTGACTCTTCTCGGCTGCCCGGGACCATGACATCTTGGTCCTCCTCCTGCTGCTGCTGCTCCCTGTGGGAGTGATGGCCTTGTGGTTTGCCCGGTGGTCGGTTTGTGGCGAACTTTGAGCATTCACGATCCACCGAACATACGAACATATGGCGATGTCCGCTAGCGCCATATTCTTTTGCACTGCACCGAAATTTGACGCATAACACATCCATCAGGTGCGACAGGACAGCCAATTGAGATGTATCGGCACATGGACACACCCCCAACCCTATAACAGATCCCGATCTGGCAGTCATTTTACGTTATGTGTTTTGCCAGTGTAGAGAGAGGTTGCATTTTGGAGCAGGGACAGGATGTTAGGAACTTAGGGACACCAAATGCTAGCTTATAGGGCCACAAAAGTCCTTTTAAGGACCAGTAACATTGTGCTATCGATAGGTGTGATACACAGAGGGGTGTGATATACTTATAATATACTTTCTAACATAGAAATTATATTATAGTGCATTTGTATGCTTCCAGAAAATACTGATTGAGGCCTGCCATATATCAGCTTCCACAAAATAGTGATAGAGGTTTTCCATATACCTGCGTCCACAAAATTACTGCTTGAGGGTGATATACCAGCTTCAACTAACAACTGATTGAGGCCTGCCATATATCAGCTTCCACAAAATAGCGATAGAGGTTTTCCATATACCTGCATGCACAAAATTACTGCTTGAGGGTGATAATCCATCTAGTACATGGATTGCAGGATAAAACTTACCAGGAAAGATTAAAGGACCTTAACATGTATAGCTTGGAAGAAAGACAAGACAGAGGGGATATGATAGAAACTTTTAAAGGGAACCTGTCACCGGGATTTTGTCTATACAGCTGAGGACATGGGTTGCTAGATGGCCACTAGCACATCCGCAATACCCAGTCCCCATAGCTCTGTGTGCTTTTATTGTGTAAAAAAAACGATTTTATACATATGCAAAATAACCTGAGATGAGTCCTGTATGTGAGATGAGTCAGGGACAGGACTCATCTCAGGTTATTTTGCATATGTATCAAATCGTTTTTTTTTACACAATAAAAGCACACAGAGCTATGGGGACTGGATATTGTGGATGTTCTAGCGGCCATCTAGCAACCCATGTCCTCAGCTCTATACACAAAATCCCGGTGACAGGTTCCCTTTAAATACATAAAGGGAATCAACAAGGTAAAAGAGGAGAGAATATTTAAAAGAAGAAAATCTGCTACAAGAGGACATAGTTTTAAATTAGAGGGGCAAAGGTTTAAAAGTAATATCAGGAAGTCAGCGATGGACTGGCCATCGGGAGTACCGGGAGAATCCCGGTGGGCCGATCGAATTATGGGCCGGCCAGGGCCGCCATCAGGGGGGTAAAGCCGATACCCCAGTAAGGGGCCCGGACCCCGGGGGGGCCCGGCCGGTCCCGAGCCATTTTAATTTTTTTGCTGTCAGTGTGTTAACTTTAAAATCAGCGCTCATCTCTTTACTATCTTACACTGACTCAGCTCCAGTAACAGCAGGCAGTGTGGGGGCGGCGCTCACTCACTGACGTCACACGCCTGCTCCTCCCACTAGGCGGCGCAGGCGCGTGACGTCAGTGAGTGAGCGCTGCCGCCCGCACTTGTTACTGGAGGCTGGAGGGAGCTGAATGTAAGGTAGTAAAGAGATGAGCGCTGTGTTAAAATTAAAGTTACTGTCTGCAGCCTGCAGGATACCGATTTATTAATGTATACTACTGTGAGTGGCGGGGAGGGGGATCTATGGATGACGGCACTGTTATAGGGAGGGGGATCCGTGGATGGCACTGTTATGGGGGGGGGTCTGTGGATGACACTTATGGGGGGGGGGGTCTGTGGATGACACTTATGGGGGGGATCTGTGGATGGCACCATTATGGAGGGGGATTTTTTTTTCTAAATTAAGAGTAAAAATAAAAAACCTGTTTATACTTACAGTGGAATGTTTTTACTTATGTTTTTTTTTGAGTGTGTTTGGGAAAAATAAAGTGGGCCGGTCTGGCTGAAGTCCAGGGCCACTTTATTGTCCCAGTCCATCCCTGCAGGAAGTATTACTTTACTGAGAGAGTAGTGGATGCATGGAATAGCCTTCCTGCAGAAGTGGTAGCTGCAAATACAGTCAAGGAGTTTAAGCATGCATGGGATAGGCATAAGGCCATCCTTCATATAAGATAGGGCCAAGGGCTATCCATAGTATTCAGTATATTCGGCAGACTAGATGGGCTAAATGGTTCTTATCTGCCGACACATTCTATGTTTCTATGTTTCTATATACCAGCTTCAACTAACATCTGATTGAGGCCTACCATATATCAGCTTCCACAAAATAGTGATAGAGGTTTTCCATATACCTGCGTCCACAATATACAGATTGCGGGTTTTGATATACCTGCTTCAACTAACTACTGATTGAGGCCTGCCATATATCAGCTTCCACAAAATAGTGAAAGGAAATTGCAAAAGTGACAAAATAGGGAGGCTCAACACTCAGATGAACGGATAGCGGTGGGTTCACTGCCTAATGGGTCACTCACCCAGTTGAGAATAAAAATATATAGGCAAAGACGAGCAGGCACACCACCTTCTGGAATAATAGTGGAACACTTGGAAAATTTCCACTATAATTCAGTAGCAAGAGGCAGGTAGCCTCGAAACGCGTCTAGCGGACTACGCAAACTTCCACATCTAGTACTGGTCCGGACCCCAAGTACAAAAGATTCCGTGGACAAAGAAAATTATTCTTTGAAACAGCTATCTGCCAACATAACCATTTGTTGCAGTATAGGACCTGGACCCATGCTATGCCAAATTATCACTATGGTATAAGGACCTGTGCAGCACGTGATTGGGCGTTTGCACCAGCTGATCTGATCATCTGACTCATCCACATAGGATCACCTGACCAAACGTACGTCTTCTGAGCTGAGCACTCAGCGTCTAGCGTCCAGCGCTTTGGTGACTGCATCTCTCACCGGTACGTGATTATTTACCCTGAGCACGTCCTCCAAGCTGCACGCTTTTTACCTACTCAGCATCCAGCGTCCAGAGTCCAGCGCCCTGGTGACCACATTCCTTCACCGCTCCGTGCAAGTAGACCATTCATCAACATCATCGGTACTACTGAGTGGTAAGAGTCTCATGGAGACGATTCTATTTGGCAACCATTTACAAGTGGATCACATCTATCTTTGCCACATTCTATTTCAGGAGACATTATCTCAGGAGACTATACAACAGTCTGACATTATTCAGAGTGCGGTCTCAATTTGGGACATCTATTTATTTATTTTATTTATTGTTTTATTGTATTGAGTGTTTTATATATATTGGCCTTTTTAAAGTGTGATATTTCATTATTGAATAAATTTTCCAAGTGTTCCACTATTATTCCAGAAGGTGGTGTGCCTGCTCGTCTTTGCCTATATATTTTACAAAATAGTGATAGTGATTTTCCATATACCTGCGTCCACAAAATTACTGCTTGAGGGTGAAATACCAGCTTCAACTAACAACTGATTGAGGCCTGCCATATATCAGCTTACACAAATACTGCTCTTCTCTAAGGATTTTGTCACAGGGTCATTTTGAAATTGACAGGCAGAGGAAGAGGCAGGCCGTTCCGCAGGAGTGGTAGGGGTCGGGCAGGTGCACCAGGCTGGAGCCTAAGTGGGAAGTTGGAGAAGATACGTGCGATTATGTCAAAGGACGCACCAGAGTTGGTTGAGTGGCTCACTCAGCTATCCACTTCTGCACTTTCCTCATCCTCTGTATCTGCACCCTCCTCACTCTCTGCTGTGTGCACCCCCAAAGACACCACCACCACCACCATAGCCCCTCCAATCGAACCAGAGGAATTATTTTCCCATCCATTCCCGGACCTTACCAATGCGCAGCCATTCTTGGCATTGGATGAGGAAGAAGAGGTAGCAAAGGCCACCAACATGCGGTCTGACGACAGTACCCAGATCAGCCCAAGGAGGGTGGTCCCCGCTGTTGCTGCCTACTCTGAGATCTCTAATGTCAGTGGTGGTGAAGGTGACGATGATGATGTGTCGATGGACATCACGTGGGTGCCCACAAGAGAGGAAGAGGAGGGGAGTTCATTGGGAGAGACGGAGCAGCAGATAGGGAGAAGAAGTAGGAGAAGCAGGCAAAACTCGCAGTGTACAGGAGGCAAAAAGCAGACTGCAAATGTATCAGGAGCGAGCCATCCACCATGCACGGTCACATTTTGCGCTCCCAGGACGCCGGCACATGGCTCTGCAGTGTGAGCTTTTTTTAACATGTCAGCTGCTGACAATAGTGTTGCCATCTGCAGCCTGTGCTGTCAACGCATAAGTTGCGGCAAGCCCAACACTCACCTAGGGACAACCACCTTAAGAAGGCACATGGCCTCCCATCACCGAGCCGAGTGGGAGCAACACCGTCAGAACCCACAAAGCCACACTCCCGGTGCTCCACGTCCTGCCTCTTCTCCTTCTCCTCTCTCCTCCCATTTGTGGTCAGGACCTAAACGAGTGGAAGATGCCCAACCACCACCCCCCTACCTAATTGGCCTGAGGTGTGCCTTGGCCTCACTAGGTCGGTATGCCTGAAAAAGGGGGCATACCCTGAATGTGATGGTTGAATGACTGAATGAAGAATGGGAATGGGTGGGCAGGGGACGTCCGAATGCCGACGTGCTGCCTGGGAGAGCCGGACTGCTTAAGACAGGTACCGGCCCATCCCACAAATCCAGGCTAGCCTGCGGCCAGCCTTAACACTTGTGGTCAGGACCTAAACGAGTGGAAGATGCCCAACCACCACCCCCCTACCTAATTGGCCTGAGGTGTGCCTTGGCCTCACTAGGTCGGTATGCCTGAAAAAGGGGGCAAAACCCACCAGTGAGGGAAGGATTGGCCTGAGGTGCTACTCTGCCAATGTACTGAATGCTTGGACCAGCTCCGCTTGTGGCTCCGGGATATACCGTACAAAGCACCCCGAGCGCCAGCGCCCCAAGTGTTTGATGATATGCACAGGGACTCCATGCTTGGACGCTGCGGATGCCGCACCGATGCGGAAAGAATGCCCCAAGAATTGAGCCGGATTCAATCCTACACTGGTCAACAGGATGCGAATATGTTTGATGAACTGGCTGGACGTCAGTGGACCAACAGGGAATGGAAGTAATGGGTCAGTGGGGCTGTGAAGACTAAGGGCCAGCAAGAGGTTGTCCAAGACTGTCACTGGACACCATGCGTTTGTGGTCTGGAAGAACTTAACTACCTGCCTTGTTTTGCTGTGAGGCAACTGCAAATGAAAGTTACTGCCCATCCTGACTAAATCTCCCTTGCGGAGAGCCACCGCCCCTTGTCTGGCCTGTGTCACTTCACCTGGTCTTAAAAACCCGTAAAACGGCAAGTACATCGCCGCCTTGATCACCAGGCTGGGAAGGACTCCGAATGGTGACAATGTGAGAACTTCCGACAGTCTACGAAACGTGTCCCCCGTAATAGGTCGACGGACCGACTTGACCGTGACCTGGCTTTTTTGAATGCCTCTGAGGATGGCCTTGATCGGGTGAGCTGAAAATATAGAGGGTCTGTCTGGCTCTTGAAGTGGCAAAAAATGCTGCACCCCAGCCAAATATAGCCTAATGGTGTTGTAGGATAAAGCCAATACCGAATGACAATAAGACACGAAAGCCACCATATACTTGACCTGACCTGTGTCACCTCTAGGATATGCCAACTGAAAGTTCGAAAAAACCACCCACGCTCGGCGGTACGACGGCAACGTACTGGCCGACAAAGACTTGGTAATGAGTGAACTGGCGACCACCATCAGAGAGTCTAATCCAAGACCAGCAGCCGCCAGTCCGGTACCGGGGTGCCCACTGAGTCTGCTTCTGGGTTCTGTAAGAAAAAGCGAGAAAAATCTAAACGAGATAAAGCATCAGCTGCAACGTTGCTGACCCCGTCCAAAAACAGGGCATGGAAATGAAACCCCTGTTCCAGAGCTATCCAGGTCAATCTACGCATGAAAGACATGATGAGTAACGATTTAGATCTGCCCTTGTTAATGATCTCTGCGGTCGCCATGTTGTCAGTGTGGAAAACCACCGTGTGACCCGACCACCTATGCCCCCAGACTATAGCAGCTGCTACGATAGGATAGATCTCGAACAATGCCGACGTCTGAGAAAACCCCGGCAACTGTAGCACGTGTGTGGGCCATGAGCCGGCGAACCAATGTGAGCCAAATATGGCCGCGAAACCTACCGAGGCAGCCGCGTCTGAAAATACGTGTGGAGAATCAGAAGTGGCCCTCGGAATAAACATGGAAATGCCGTTCCACCCGCTGAGAAATCTGTCCCACATGAACAGATCTGCTCGGGCGTTCGCATTAAGATGCACAGATGCGTTCAAATCACTGCTCTGCTGTAATAAGACTAGTAATCTTTAAATGAATGAACTACCCTGAGGAACGATGCTCATGGCAAAGTTTAACATGCCCAACAGAGACTGCAATTCTCTCTTGGTGCAAACCTGAGACATGAGCAAGGAACGGACACCTGATTTGATTCTGTCGAGTTTGTCTTGTGGCAGACTGGCTGACATGGCGCGAGAATCCAGAGAGATCCCCAAGAACGTGACAACCTGCGCAGGCCCTTCTGTTTTGTGTTCAGCCACTGGAATGTTTAACTCCTTGAAGACCTGCAAGAGAACCTGCAAGTCAACAGGCGTGAATGACATTCTGGCAACCCTGTTCCAACAAAATCCATTCCAGTGCCTGCGCTAACTTGTCAAACAGACTGGGGCTGCTCTTGGAACCAAACGTCAACTTGGTGGCGAAATAGTACGCATCTCTCCATTTGATGCCATGCCACTGCCAGAGAGATGGGCTAATGGGCAGCAATTTGAACGCATCAGAGACATCTGCTTTGGACAGCCAAGCCCCCATGCCTGTCTGAAGAATGACCTGGATAGCCTGGTCTACGGAAGTATACTTCAAGGAAAATTCCTCGAACAGAATCAACGAGTTGAGACTTGGAACGTGGGAAGAATGTGGAGCAGACAAATCATAAATCAAACAAAATTTATTGGAATATTTTCCCTGCACCACCCCCACCGGGCTCACCCTCCAAGTGCAGAAAGGAGGGGACTGGAAAGGACCAATGATGAAACCCTTGTCCAGCTCAACTGCCAAGAGTGAATCCACCAGACCAGCATGTTTAGAAGCCGACTGCAAGTTGGGGCATTCATGATGAGTCTGCTGGGGCAAGGTGATGAGCCCAGTGTGAAACCCCCGTGAAAACCCTTCCACCAGGAATGTACGGAACGGCTGAACCGGATGAAGCCGCAGCAGCTGGTCTAGTGCCTCCACATTCACCCGGCTCAGTCACGCCGGCTTCAATGTGCAGACCGTGACCGGATGTGCCCTAAAACATGTGGCACAGACATGCAGGAGCCTGCACTGGCTGAAGTTGCAGATGGCGTAATTAAAGTTATTGCAGAGCTGGGCAAACGAAGAAAGAAAAAGAGAAGAAAAAAAAAAAAAAAAAAAAAAAAAAAAAAACTGTTAACCCTATGACCTGCTGCCCGGAAGCTGACAGACAAGATGATGGAATCTAAGCCCCTCCCCTTTCCCCCCCCCAGCAGCGTGAAACGATTGAACGAAAAGCCTTCGAGGCTGACATGGAGTAGGATAGTCGTTTCCACTGACGTATGAAGCGAGGCCGAGTTTGTGTGAATCTGTGACGTGGCAGGTGTTAAGGCTGGCCGCAGGCTAGCCTGGATTTGTGGGAGGGGCCGGTACCTGTCTTAAGCAGTCTGGCTCTCCCAGGCAGCACGTCGGCATTCGGACGTCTGCTACTTCCGGGTGTGACGTCATCAGCAAGCGTCCTGCACGGGTCGGATCTCAGAGAAGCCGGGTGTACCTTTCCCTTCAGTCTGCAAGCTGTTCAGGTCGTTTTCCAAGATAACTGGTTTGTTTGGGGAGCGTGGCAACGTGGAGGAGGGTAGGAGGGTGTGTAGAGAGGGGGAAGTGTGCCGGAGGATCGCTTCTCCTCACTGCGTTCAGGCACATGCAATTCAAGTTTTGGCACCAATGGGCAGCATTGTCACATAGTTGGAGCTCATTGCCTGTCTCAGCATAACCTGTATCTAAGTTCACACAGGGGCTGCGAGTCATCTGGGCTCAGCAGGTTAAACTCTGGCAGCTGGGTCCTGGTGCCATTACTGAGTTGATTACTTACAAAGTTGCTGCTTGTGCACATGTTTGACACTCATCACATACACTACATACATACCTTAGACACATAGTTCGCACATCAGGCAGTTTGACGAAAAAAAAAAAAAAAAAAAAGGGTACAAGTGGATTGTTAAATAAAGTTAAAAAAAAAAAAAAAAAAAAACTTTATCCACCAAGCTTCATCCATACACCTCTAGCACAGGTTCATCCGCCAATACAGCTACACGCTCGCACGACATACACACCCCGTTTCATCTCGTAGACTAGTGTCATACGTCATACGGTCTGTTTTCCACAAATCCTATACTTACATACATCACCTACCACGTCTGTAGGTTCTTTAGCCCGCAGTATTTGTTTTAATTAATCTGCCACGTCACAGATTCACACAAACTCGGGCTCGCTTCATACGTCAGTGGAAACAACTATCATACTCCCTGTCAGCCTCGCAGGCTTTTCGTTCAATCGTTTCACGCTGCTTACTTACAAAGTTGCTGCTTGTGCACATGTTTGACACTCATCACATACACTACATACATACCTTAGACACATAGTTCGCACATCAGGCAGTTTGATGAAAAAAAAAAAAAAAAAAGGGGTACAAGTGGATTGTTAAATAAAGTTAAAAAAAAAAAAAAAAAAAAAAGAGTGGGTTGTTCAAATGAAAAAAAAAAAAAAAAAGGGTACAAGTGGATTGTTAAATAAATTAAAAAAAAAAAAACAAAACAAAAAAAAAACACTTTATCCACCAAGCTTCATCCATACACCTCTAGCATAGGTACATCCGCCAATACAGCTACACGCTCGCACGACATACACACCCCGTTTCATCTCGTAGACTAGTGTCATACGTCATACGGTCTGTTTTCCACAAATCCTATACTTACATACATCACCTACCACGTCTGTAGGTTCTTTAGCCCGCGGTATTCGTTTTTAATTAATCTGCCACGTCACAGATTCACACAATCTCGGGCTCGCTTCATACGTCAGTGGAAACGACTATCATACTCCCTGTCAGCCTCGAAGGCTTTTCGTTCAATCGTTTCACGCTGCTGGGGGGGGGGGGAAGGGGAGGGGCTTAGATTCCGTCATTTTGTTTGTCAGCTTACGGGCAGCAGGTCGTAGGGTTAACAGGTTGTTTTTTTTTTTTTTTTTTATTGTTGTTGTTTTGTGGTGTTGTTGTGTTGTTTGCAGTGGTCTACGCCATCTGCAACTTCAGCCAGTGCAGGCTCCTGCATGTCTGTGCCACATGTTTTAGGGCACATCCGGTCACGGTCTGCACATTGAAGCCGGCGTGACTGAGCCGGGTGAATGTGGAGGTACTAGACCAGCTGCTGCAGCTTCATCCGGTTCAGCCGTTCCGTACATTCCTGGTGGAAGGGTTTCACGGGGGTTTCACACTGGGCTCATCAACCTGCCCCAGCAGACTCATGAATGCCCCAACTTGCAGTCGGCTTCTAAACATGCTGGTCTGGTGGATTCACTCTTGGACAAGGGTTTCATCATTGTCCTTTCCAGTCCCCTCCTTTCTGCACTTGGAGGGTGAGCCCGGTGGGGGTGGTGCAGGGAAAATATTCCAATAAATTTGTTTGATTCATGATTTGTCTGCTACACATTCTTCCCACGTTCCTAGTCCCAACTCGTTGATTCCGTCCGAGGAATTTTCCTTGAAGTATACTTCCGTAGACCAGGCTATCCAGGTCATTCTTCAGACAGGCATGGGGGCTTGGCTGTCCAAAGCAGATGTCTCTGATGCGTTCAAACTGCTGTCCATTAGCCCATCTCTCTGGCAGTGGCATGGCATCAAATGGAGAGATGCGTACTATTCCCCACCAAGTTGACGTTGGTTCCTAGAGCAGCCCCAGTCTGTTGACAGGTTAGCGCAGGCCCTGGAATGGATTTTGTTGGAACAGGGTTGCCAGAATGTCATTCACTACCTGGATGATTTTCTGTTGATCGAAGAACCCTCACAGGCACCTGTTGACTTGCAGGTTCTCTTGCAGGTCTTCAAGGAGTTAAACATTCCAGTGGCCGAACACAAAACAGAAGGGCCTGCGCAGGTTGTCACGTTCTTGGGGATCTCTCTGGATTCACGTGCCATGTCAGCCAGTCTGCCACAAGACAAACTCGACATAATCAAATCAGGTGTCCGTTCCTTGCTCATGTCTCAGGTTTGCACCAAGAGAGAATTGCAGTCTCTGTTGGGCATGTTATACTTTGCCATGAGGATCATTCCTCAGGGTAGATCAGTCATTTCAAGATTGCTAGTCTTATTACAACAGACCAGTGATTTGGACGCATCAGTGCATCTTAATGCGAACGCCCGAGTAGATCTGTTCATGTGGGACAGATTTCTCAGTGGGTGGAACGGCATTTCCATGGTTATTCCGAGGGCCACTTCTGATTCTCCACACGTATTTTCAGACGCGGCTGCCTCGGTAGGTTTCGCGGCCATATTTGGCTCACATTGGTGCGCCGGCTCATGGCCCACACACGTGCTACAGGTGCCGGGGTTTTCTCAGATGTCGGCATTGTTCGAGATCTCTCCTATCGTAGCAGCTGCTATAGTCTGGGGGCATAGGTGGTCGGGTCACACGGTGGTTTTCCACACTGACAACATGGCGACCGCAGAGATCATTAACAAGGGCAGATCTAAATCGTTACTCATCAGGTCTTTCATGCGTAGATTGACCTGGATAGCTCTGGGACAGGGGTTTCATTTTCATGCCCTGTTTTTGGACAGGGTCAGCAATGTTGCAGCTGATGCTTTATCTCGTTTTGATTTTCTCGCTTTTTCTTACAGAACCCAGAAGCAGACTCAGTGGGCACCCCGGTACCGGACTGGCGGCTGCTGGTCTTGGATTAGACTCTCTGATTGGGGTCGCCAGTTCACTCATTACCAAGTCTTTGTCGGCCAGTACGTTGCGGTCGTACCGCCGAGCGTGGGTGGTTTTTCGAACTTTAAGTTGGCATATCCTAGAGGTGACACAGGTCAGGTCAAGTATATGGTGGCTTTCGTGTCTTATTGTCATTCGGTATTGGCTTTATCCTACAACATCATTAGGCTATATTTGGCTGGGGTGCAGCATTTTTTTTGGCACTTCAAGAGCCAGACAGACCCTCTATATTTTCAGCTCACCCGATCAAGGCCATCCTCAGAGGCATTCAAAAAAGCCAGGTCACGGTCAAGTTGGTCCGTCGACCTATCAAGGGGGACACGTTTCATAGCCTGTCGGAAGTTCTCACATTGTCACCATTCAGAGTCCTTCCCAGCCTGGTGATCAAGGCGGCGATGTACTTGGCGTTTTACGGGTTTTTAAGACCAGGTGAAGTGACACAGGCCAGACAAGGGGCGGTGGCTCTCCGCAAGGGAGATTTAGTCAGGATGGGCAGTAACTCATTTGCAGTTGCCTCACAACAGAACAAGGCAGGTAGGTCCCGGCCATGTAGTTAAAGTTCTTCCAGACCACAAACGCATGGTGTCCAGTGACAGTCTTGGACAACCTCTTGCTGGCCCTCAGTCTTCACAGCCCCACCGACCCATTACTTCCATTCCCTGTTGGTCCACTGACGTCCAGCCAGTTCATCAAACATATTCGCATCCTGTTGACCAGTGTAGGATTGAATCCGGCTCAATTCTCGGGGCATTCTTTCCGCATCGGTGCGGCATCCGCAGCGTCCAGCATGGAGTCCCTGTGCATATCATTGAACACTTGGGGCGCTGGCGCTCGGGGTGCTTTGTACGGTATATCCCGGAGCCACAAGCGGAGCTGGTCCAAGCATTCTGTACATTGGCAGAGTAGCACCTCAGGCCAATCCTTCCCTCACTGGTGGGTTTTGCTCCCTTTTTCAGGCATACCGACCTAGTGAGGCCAAGGCACACCTCAGGCCAATTAGGTAGGGGGGTGGTGGTTGGGCATCTTCCAATCGTTTAGGTCCTGACCACAAGTGTTAAGGCTGGCCGCAGGCTAGCCTGGATTTGTGGGAGGGGCCGGTACCTGTCTTAAGCAGTCTGGCTCTCCCAGGCAGCACGTCGGCATTCGGACGTCCCCTGCCCACCCATTCCCATTCTTCATTCAGTCATTCAACCATCACATTCAGGGTATGCCCCCTTTTTCAGGCATACCGACCTAGTGAGGCCAAGGCACACCTCAGGCCAATTAGGTAGGGGGGTGGTGGTTGGGCATCTTCCAATCGTTTAGGTCCTGACCACAAATTAATTAAAAACGAATACTGCGGGCTAACGAACCTACAGACGTGGTAGGTGATGTATGTAAGTATAGGATTTGTGGAAAACAGACCGTATGACGTATGACACTAGTCTACGAGATGAAACGGGGTGTGTATGTCGTGCGAGCGTGTAGCTGTATTGGCGGATGTACCTATGCTAGAGGTGTATAGATGAAGCTTGGTGGATAAAGGTTCCCAAAAAAATATTTTTTTTTTTTTAAATCCCAAAAAAATTTTTTTTCTTTTCTTTATTTGAACAACCCACTCTTTTTTTAATTTTTTTAATTTTACTTTATTTAACAATCCACTTGTACCCTTTTTTTTTTCCGTCAAACTGCCTGATGTGCGAACCATGTGTCTAAGGTATGTATGTAGTGTATGTGATGAGTGTCAAACATGTGCACAAGCAGCAACCTTGTAAGTAATCAACTCAGTAACGGCACCAGGACCCAGCTGCGAGAGTTTAACCTGCTGAGCCCAGATGACTCGCAGCCCCTGTATGAACTTAGAGTGCTGAACAGGCAATGAGCTCCAACTATGTGACAATGCTGCCCCCTGGTGCCAAAACTTGAATTGCATGTGCCTGAACGCAGTGAGGAGAAGCGATCCTCTGGCACACTTCCGCCTCTCTACACACCCTCCTACCCTCCTCCACGTTGCCACGCTCCCCAAACTAACCAGTTATCTTGGAAAACGATCTGAACAGCTTGTAGACTGAAGGGAAAGGTACACCCGGCTTCTCTGAGATCCGACTCGTGCAGGACGCTTGCTGATGACGTCACACCCGGAAGTATCAGACGTCTGAATGCCGACGTGCTGCCTGGGAGAGCCGGACTGCTTAAGACAGGTACTGGCCTGCGGCCAGCCTTAACACTTGTCCTCCACTCCACCTTCCACCGTGCCATCCTAGCATTCATCTGGCACAAGTCAGGCTTCCGTGGGCCAAATGTTCGAGCGTACAAAAATTATGACGCTGGATAATCCTCTTGCCCAACAGCTCACCGCTGGCTTGTCAGAACTGCTAGCCTGCCAACTACTGCCATATAAATTGGTGGACTCGGAGGCCTTTAGAAAATTTGTGGACATTGGCACACCGCAATGGAAGGTCCCCAGAAGGAAATATTTCTCCCGGTAGGGCATCCCTGAACTATATGGCCACGTTCAGCAGCAATTTAATATATCTCTGGCACACAGTGTCCGTGCCAAGATACATCTGACCACAGACACGTGGTCTAGCAAACACAGGCAGGGAAGGTACATAAATTTTACTGCCCACTGGGTGAACCTTCTGACGGCCATCAAGAATGTAACCCGTGGCACTTGTGTGGATTTGGTGTTACCGCCACGGATTGCATGCAGGCCGGCCTCTTCTCCTCCTCCTACTCCATCCTTTGTCTCTTCGTCAGCTGACTCCTCTTTTTCCACTGCTACCGCCTCTTCTGCTGCAACCCCCAAGCTCCCCAGAACCTATTCGACTTGTCAGGTGAGACGTTGCCATGCTGTGCTGCGGCTGTTGGGCCTGGAAGCCAAGAGCCACACCGGTCCTGCACTGCTTTCAGCTCTGCGGTCACAGGCCGATCAGTGGCTAACCCTGCTCAATTTGACAGTTGGTAAAGTGGTGTGCGACAATGGTGCCAATCTGCTGAGCGCGCTGAAACAGTGCAAAATGACACACATGCCGAGCATGGCACACGTCCTGAACTTAGTTGTGCAGCGATTCATTGCCAAATACCCCGGGGTACAGGACGTCTTGCAGCAGGACAGAAGAATCTCTAGCCATTTTAGAATATCTTACACGGCCATGGCTCGCCTTGCTGATGTTCAGCGGCGACACCACTTGCCCGTCAGACGTTTGATTTGTGACTGCCCGACGCGCTGGAACTCCACCTTGTATATGCTTGATAGGCTGCTCCAGCAGAAATGTGCCGTTAACGACTACCTGTACGAACTCTGCGGCAGGACAGGTTCTGGGGAGCTTGGTTTCTTTTTACCGCGCCGTGGCTGCTCATGCACGACGCATGCAGACTTCTGGGGCCATTTGATGAGATTACCAAACTGGT
The DNA here is from genome assembly GCF_905171765.1 of Bufo bufo. Classification (NCBI taxonomy): domain Eukaryota; kingdom Metazoa; phylum Chordata; class Amphibia; order Anura; family Bufonidae; genus Bufo; species Bufo bufo. The sequence continues at coordinate 229,164,292 of NC_053391.1, forward strand.
CAGTTGCAGACAGGGTGCCATCAGTGACATTGTACCTTACGCCTTCTTTAGCCATCGTGGAGCAGGAGCTGGAAGATGAGGAAGTCGTAGGAGTCTGAAGAGGAGTCAGAAGAGTATGGTATCTGGGGGTAGGAGGAGGATTAGGAGCACGGAGAGCAGGCTTCAAACTTTTCGGGGGATCCCTGGTGTTGTCCGTTGCTGGGGGGAGGAGACCGAGGACAACATTCTCCTGGGTGATGAGCAGGAGCCAGGGTGTTCCACCACTTCCAATTTAGTGCAAATGGGGGCCTTTATGCTCCAGTGTTTGAAGAGGGACCCCCGTATAAAAAGCATAAAGGTCAAGGACTTGAAATGCACTTAAACCTCCGGTACAAGCACAAAATGGCGTACAAGTTACCAGCATCACAGAGGGCTGTCAGAATGCAGCATATCCAGGTCTTTCTGCGAGAGATGCTGCATTCTGCTATTGCGGGAACTAGCAGAGGAATTTCCACACACAGCAAAACAGGTGCGGGTACTAATCCTTCCGTGCCTGCAAAAAGAGGGTGGTTTGAAGATGTGTTGGTCCGTTCGGGTATGAGATCATTCTTGTAGCCACCCCATAGACAGCCGCCCTCCGGATCCAGCCTCAGGGAACGCCTAGACCGACAGGTGTCCGACTACATCGAGTTTATGGCCGATGTGGACACTCTGAGAAGCTAGGAACCCCTTGACTACTGGGTGTGCAGGCTTGACCTATGGCCAGAGCTGGCACAATTTGCCATGGAACTCTTGATTTGCCTGTCTGAAAGTGACCGATAAGCACACTCGCCTAGCTCACGACAGTGTGGACTAGCTCACATTTTTAAAAATGAATGAGGCATGGATTTCGGAGAAATTCAAAACCTGTGATGACCACGTGCAATTGAATTTCCTCATGCCAGCCCACACATATCCGATACCACCCAGAACAAAGAATGGTCCTTGCCTTATGTATATATAGCGGCATAAAAGGCCTTTTATGTCAGGTGAATGCCTAATTTTTGGGGCCTGTACTGGCCGACAGTTACATATTTATCCTGTGACCGCCTAATGTACCTCCAGCCACAGAATCCAAAGTTCTTTGCTGTCAGGTGAATGCCTATTGCCTAATTTTTAGGGCCTTTACTGGCCGACAGTTACATTTTTTATCTGTAGCCACATAATCACACCCTTGTCTCACTCCTCTGCCTCTCATTATGGTGCCGTATGAACCACATTCACCATGAGGACCTTCTAATGTCACAGGGTCATGTGACTGTGCCCCCCACCACGTACTGTGCCCCTCACCCCATACTGTGCCCCCTTATATCCTGCATTGTGCCCTCTTACCACACCCTGTGCCGTGCCCCTAGTAATTTCCTGTACTGTGCCCTCTTATACCCTTTTATCCGGTCACGGTATGGCGGTGGTATCCAGTAACTGGATGGCCATAACTGTATCCCTTTCCCTGCCCACGCGATCCTTTTTTAGACCTGCCATAAGCGGGAAAAATATGCAGATTGCGGTGCTAAGGACCTTTGCGCCACAATCTGTGTCAGAAATACGACTAACATAGATGTATTTCTATATAATAAATGATTACTTAATTGTATTAATATTCAGGGGTAAAGCTAATATCTTTATATTCAATAGATTCTAGTGTATTATACTGTGCCCTGTATTTCCCAGTAGAAAATGATCCTTTGGGAAACACAGTCCTCATCCCTGACCACCAGGACCAGGTAGTGCTCTGTCAGTACATGGTGGCCTCCCCTCTCCGCCACGCTGCTCCGCTGTGTACTGGTGCTTATTCTGACACTAGGTTTGAGTTTACATCCTATTTTTGCCATCCATTTAATGCATACCAAAAATGTATGCATTAACAGATGCCTCAGACTGATGCCGTACAGTGGCTTCCGTTCACCATACAGTTCCATGGTAGAAAAAAAAATTACGTTAACATATGCATTTTTTTAATGGACTCTGCAGGGTACAAAAACGTGGAGTGCTGCACATTTGTATACATCAAACCGATAGGAAATAAAAATTTTCTAGGCTCCAGCAGGGCACATTTTTGAGAGTTTCCTTTAAGATGCATAAAAACGGCCCCTGATTAAAATACATATTTTTTATGGAAACTTTCGCCAATGATCCCCCTCTGGTATATAACTGTCCATGTTGTGGGACTATTTGTGTACTTCTAGTAAGTGTTTGCTGGCTGCAAATATGACCTGAAGGTTTTTCAGGTTCGCCTGCCATTACAGTAAGTGGGGCCCGCCGCAAACGTGCGGTTCGCGAACATTTTTTTGCGAACGCGCGTTTGCGAATCGTCCCAGCCGATGTTTATCCATCACTATCCTGGACGTCGGCAAACTCCTCAGCAAATTATTCCTCCTCCTCCTCGTCCTGGGCCTGGTCTTGGTGGAGCATTGTTGCCTCTTCTTGCTCCACCAAGGCACTCTTCCCAGCCTCGAGCTGGCGATCTAGTGTCCTGTCCAGCAGGAACACAATGGGGAGCACGACATTGAGGCCGACATGCTCCCCGCTGACCATCTTGGTTGCTTGCTCAAATGGCGCCAACACATGGCAGACCTGGAGTATCTGCTCCCACTCCGCATTGTTGATGTAGGGGATTGGGTGTGATGGCTCACAAGTGCCTTGGTCCAGCAGGTATTATTTCACCATCCCTCGCTGCTCCCACAACCTCTCCAGCATGTGGAGTGTGGAGTTCCACCGCGTCACTCTGTCCATAATCAGCCTGTGAGATGGCAGACTGTTGTCTTGCTGCAGTTTGGACAGGGATGCAGTGGAGGTTGGAGAGCGTCTGAAGTGGCTGGTAATCCTACGTACCCTTGGCACAATGTCACTCAACCTTGGGTGGGGGGGCCGCACTGGCCACCAATGATTTTAATACTGGGGAGGGAGGGGGGGGGTCGCACTGGCCACCAATGATTTTAATGGTGTAAGAGATCCTGTAAGAGATCGGGTGCTGCCAGGCAGCAGGGGGCAGTTATGTACACAGTTCTTAGTATATTCTAACTTGAAGCGTCCCCATCACCATGGGAACGCCTCTGTGTTAGAATATACTGTCGGATCTGAGTTTTCACGATCTAACTTAAATGCGATGGTATATTCTAACATAGAGGCGTTCCCATGGTGATGGGGACGCTTCAAGTTAGAATATACTGAGAACTGTGGACATAACGGCCACCTGCTGCCTAGCAGCACCTGATCTCTTACAGGGGGCTGTGATCCGCACAATTAACCCCTCAGGTGCCGAACCTGAGGGGTTCATTGTGCGGATCACAGCCCCCTGTAAGAGATCAGGTGCTGCCAGGCAACAGGGACCAGACCCTCCTCCCTCCTCAGTATTGAAATGATTGGTGTCCAGTGCGGCCTCCCCTCTCCCCCCCCATCATTGGTGGCAGCGGAGCGGCAGTTCCGATCGGAGTTCCAGTTTAATCGCTGGGGCTCCGATCGGTTACCATGGCAGCCAGGACGCTACTGCAGTCCTGGCTGCTATGGTTACTTAGCACTTTTAGCAACATTATACTTACGTGCACTGTCTGTGGCTGGCCGGCGCTCCTCCTACTGGTAAGTGAAAGGTCTGTGTGGCGCATTGCTTATAGCACAGACCTGTCACTTACCAGTAGGAGGAGCTCCCGGCCGGCCACAGACAGCGCACGTAAGTATAATGCTGCTAAAAGTTCTAAGTAACCATGGCAGCCAGGACTGCAGTAGCATCCTGGCTGCCATCGTAACCGATCAGAGCCCCAGCGATTAAACTGGGACTCCGATCGGAACTGCCGCACTGGCCACCAATGATTTTAATACTGGGGAGGGAGGGAGGGGGGGGCCGCATTGGCCACCAATGATTTTAATACTGGGGAGGGAGGGGGGTCTGGCCCCTGCTGCCTGGCAGCACCCGATCTCTTACAGGGGGCTGAGATCTGCACAATTAACCCCTCAGGTGCGGCACCTGAGGGGTTAATTGTGCGGATCACAGTCCCCTGTAAGAGATCAGGTGCTGCCAGGCAGCAGGGGGCCGTTATGTCAACAGTTCTCAGTATATTCTAACTTGAAGTGTCCCCATCACTATGGGAACGCCTCTGTGTTAGAATATACTGTCGGATCTGAGTTTTCACAATATAACTCAAATTCAATGGTATATTCTAACATAGAGGCGTTCCCATGGTGATGGGGACGCTTCAAGTTAAAATATTCCATCGGATTAGAGAAAACTCAGATCCGATGGTATATTAATATTACCCGAACACCGAACCCGAACTTTTACTGAAATGTTCGGTTCGGGTGCCGAACACCGTAAAGTTCGGTATGAACCCGAACTTTACAGTTCGGGTTCGCTCAACCCTAGTCCTGACCATCCAGACAAAGCTCTAGCTCACTCTCCTGCATTATCTCCCCCAAGATGTCCCTCTGCCAAACAGCATCAGGGTCGATTCTTGGGGGCTGGTCCTGCAGGAGGTGGAGAGCTGATGCTGCGCAGAGCTGGGGCAGAGGACTCCGTGCCACTGGCATGGGTCACGAATGACATCACTGTCCAGAGATGAAATGGGGCGGCTGCCACGCTCAAAAAAATCACGGATCAGCAGCGGTCCAGCACTGGAACCAACTCCCCTACCACGTCCACGGCTGCCGGCACGACCACGTCCACTCATTATTTCACCAAATGAGTAAATGACCACAATGTTTTTAAACAACAGAAAAAAAATTAGAAAGAAAATAATGAAGGAGTTTGGGCAAACTTTATTAAGTTGGGGACAATGGGGCAAAAAAGAAAAAAATTGTCACAAAACCCTAAAATAATAACACTAATACAGAGGCAAAGACTTTTTTTTTTCACAGACAAAAGACACAGGCAATAATCCCTCCCTAGCAAACAAAACCCTAAAACTGTTACACTAAAACACAGGCAAAGACTTTTTTTTTTTTTTAACAGACAAAAGACGCAGACAATAATTTCTGCCTAACAAACAAAACCCTAAAACTGTTACACTAAGGGCTTGTTCACACGAAAGTGTGAAGCCCGTGCTGTGAACCGCAAATTTGCTGTGAACCGCAAACATGGTTATAAGGGAAAATAATAGCATTCTGAATACAGAATGCATAGTACAATAGCGCTGGAGGGGTTAAAAAAATAATAATAATTTAACTCACCTTAATCCACTTGATCGCGCAGCCCGGCATTTCTTCTGTCTTCTTCTTTGCTGTGTGCAGGAAAAGGACCTGTGGTGACATCACTCTGGTCATCACATGGTCCGTCACATGATCTTTTACCATGGTGATAGATCATGTGATGACCGGAGTGACGTCACCACAGGTCCTTTTCCTGCACACAGCAAAGAAGAAGACAGAAGAGATGCCGGACTGCGCGAGCAAGTGGATTAAGGTGAGTTAAATTATATATATATTTTTTTTAACCCCTCCAGCCATATTGTACTATGCATTTTGTATTCAGAATGCTATTATTTTCCCTTATAACCATGTTATAAGGGAAAATAATAATGATCGGGTCCCCATCCCGATCGTCACCTAGCAACCGTGCGTGAAAATCGCACCGCATCCGCACTTGCTTGCGGATGCTTGCGATTTTCACGCAACCCCATTCATTTCTATGGGGCCTGCGTTACGTGAAAAACGCACAAAGAGGAGCATTCTGCAAATTTTTTAAAATCGCAGCATGCTCTATAGTCTGCGTTTTTCACGCAACGCAGGCCCCATAGAAGTGAATGGGGTTGCGTGAAAATCGCAAGCATCCGCAAGCAAGTGCACATGCGGTGTGATTTTCACGCACGGTTGCTAGGAGACGATCGGGATGGAGACCCGATCATTATTATTTTCCCTTATAACATGGTTATAAGGGAAAATAATAGCATTCTGAATACAGAATGCATAGTAAAATAGCGCTGGAGGGGTTAAAAAAATTAAAATAAATTTAACTCGCCTTAGTCCACTTGCTCGCGCAGCCCGGCATCTCCTTCTGTCTCCTTTGCTGAACAGGACCTGTGGTGAGCATTCATTACAGGTCAAGGACCTGTGGTGAAGTCACTCCGGTCATCACATGATCCATCACATGATCTTTTACCATGGTGATGGATCATGTGATGACCGGAGTGACGTCACCACAGGTCCTTGACCTGTAATGAATGCTCACCACAGGTCCTGTTCAGTAAAGGAGACAGAAAGAGATGCCGGGCATCGCGATCAAGTAGACTAAGGTGAGTTAAATTATTTTTTATTTTATTTTTAACCCCTCCAGTGCTATTTTACTATGCATTCTGTATTCAGAATGCTATTATTTTCCCTTATAAGTATGTTATAAGGGGAAATAATACAATCTACAGAACACCTAACCCAAGCCCGAACTTCTGTGAAGAAGTTCGGGTTTGGGTACCAAAAATGCGCGATTTTTCTCACGCGAGTGCAAAACGCATTACAATGTTTTGCACTCGCGCGGAAAAATCGTGGGTGTTCCCATAACGCACCCGCACAGTTTCCCGCAACGCCCATGTGAAAGAGGCCTAAGAGTTCACAATAAACTGTTTCTCTCCTCCTCCGAGAATTAGAATAAATAGGGGAATATTTATTCTCAGGAAAGAAACTAAAACAGAAATGTTCTATGTCAATCTGGTCAAGAGACCTGGATGTTGATAGAGAAAAGCTCAGGTCTCTACCTGTAGTAGACCCAGGGCCTCCAAAGTGGTTAATGCTTTGAAAAAAAAAAAGCTATGATGGCAGAATGAAATCTTGAAAATTATTATTACTTAAATTCTGGAATGAACAATGTGCATAATACCCTGGGTAGATAGTTTAGCTGCCATTACACTGGCTTACTTTCTTCAGAACTCAGATCCCCTTAATTTTGTTACAGCCCCTTTTAGAGCAGTTTTTAACTTCTTGGGCTGATGAAATCTGATCCTGCTGGATCAGATTTTTGCATGTAGCATGGAGCTCTCACTGTATGTTGAATTTTTGGTTCTAAGAAGACACTGCTCGTGTGGCGGTCTATTTGAGTTCCACTACACAAAAGTACCCTCCTTTATGGGATACTTCTTTTTGATTCCCTATTATTATGCTGGTTAGGGCGTAAGTGAATTGTTGATTTCTAACGTTAAGCTGTTCTCCCTAAGTAAATTACTTCTTTATAATAAACACAAGAGGGGCACAGTTTATATAGCTTCAGGGTTTCTCTAATTAATTAAAATAAAAAAACAGATTAACATTAGAAATCAACGATTACTTACTGTGGAAGCCTGAGCTATATACAATTTAGTCCAAAAATTTGCAAAGTGAAACAAATGGTTGATTTTGTCACAACATCCATGGATAAGGGAAAATTTCATTTTGCTTATAAAGAATTCATAGACAGTGATCAGTTAGTTTTTACCATAGTAAGTCACCCTATATCCATTTTCCCTTATGTTTCCCTTATATACTATATAATTTATTCTACAGTGACTTGCAAAAGTATTCACCCCCCTTGACTTTTTTCGTGTTTTGTTACATTGCAGCCTTAAGTTCAATGTTTTTTTAATCTGAATTTTATGTGATGCATCAGAATACAATAGTCTAAGTTGGTGAAGTGAAATGGAAAAAAATAAAATAAATAAAGCTATTGTTTGGAAATAGAAAACAGAAAATTGCCATGTGCGTATGTATTCACCCCCTTTGTTAATGAGCCCATAATAAATTGGTTTGTTCCGAATAAATATGCGGCAAATTACTTTAAAAAATGGCTATTTCCTGGCTGCAGAGAGCCTTTATAGTGGTGTAGAACCCTATGCCTTGCAGTAACACGCATAGGGAGTCTGCTTTGGTAGTGAAATAATACTGTGTGTCTGTATGACATGCAGATGACAGGCGTCGCTCTTAGAATCACTGCACACTTCACTTATTTGGGCATTCACGGGGCCAAAACTGACCAAATAACTCAAGTTTAAACTCAGCCTTACAGGTCGATGTTACCGTCCAGAAGAAGCGCACTCCTTTTACACCGTCGTCAGCTGATTCCACATAGATGTCTACAGAACCTGTTCTATTAACCACCTCCGGACCGCCTAACGCAGGATCGCGTTCCGGAGGTGGCAGCGCTGCGCACAGTCACGCATATATGCGTCATCTCGCGAGACGCGAGATTTCCTGTGAACGCGCGCACACAGGCGCGCGTGCTCACAGGAACGGAAGGTAAGGCTACTTTCACACTAGCGTTGTTTTAATCCGGCGTTCAATTCCAACACCGGAACTGCCCGCCGTATCCGGAAAAACGTGTGAAAACGGATTACATTTGAATCCTGATCAGGATTTTGATCACAATGAAAAAATGCATTGGAAAAAACGGATCCGCCATTAATGGACTTTAACTTTTTTTTCACATTTTTCGGGTTTAACATGCAAAAGCCGGATCCGTTTTGACTGAACACACAGTGCCAGATCCGGTGTTAAAGCAAGTCAATGGGAAAAAGGCCTGATCCGGCGTTCAGTCAAAGTGTTCAGGCTTTTTGGCCGGAGGTAAAAATACTGCATGCTACGTTTTTCTGAAAAGCCTGATCAGTCTAAAAGACTGAACTGAAGACATCCTGATGCATCCTGAAGGACTGACTCTCCATTCAGAATGCATGGGGATAAAACTGATCAGTTCTTTTCCGGATTTGAGCCCCTAGGACGGAACTCAGCGCCGGAAAAGAAAAACACTAGTGTGAAAGTACCCTAAGAGAGTTGATCTCCAGCCTGCCAGCGGCGATCGTTCGCTGGCAGGCTGGAGATGTGTTTTTTTTAACCCCTAACAGGTATATTAGACGCTGTTTTGATAACAGCGTCTAATATACCTGCTACCTGGTCCTCTGGTGGTCCCCTTTGTTTGGATCGACCACCAGAGGACATAGGTAGCTCAGTAAAGTAGCACCAAGCACCACTACACTACACTACACCCCCCCCCCGTCACTTATTAACCCCTTATTAGCCCCTGATCACCCCTGATCACCCCATATAGACTCCCTGATCACCCCCCTGTCATTGATTACCCCCCTGTCATTGATCAACCCCCTGTAAAGCTCCATTCAGACGTCCGCATGATTTTTACGGATCCACTGATAGATGGATCGGATCCGCAAAACGCATCCGGACGTCTGAATGAAGCCTTACAGGGGCGTGATCAATGACTGTGGTGATCACCCCACATAGACTCCCTAATCACCCCCCTGTCATTGATTACCCCCCTGTAAAGCTCCATTCAGATGTCCGCATGATTTTTACGGATGCACTGATAGATGGATCGGATCCGCAAAACGCATCCGGACGTCTGAATGAAGCCTTACAGGGGCATGATCAATGACTGTGGTTATCACCCCATATAGACTCCCTGATCACCCCCCTGTCATTGATTACCCCCCTGTAAAGCTCCATTCAGATGTCCGCATGATTTTTACGGATGCACTGATAGATGGATCGGATCCGCAAAACGCATACGGACGTCTGAATGAAGCCTTACAGGGGCGTGATCAATGACTGTGGTTATCACCCCATATAGACTCCCTGATCACCCCCCTGTCATTGATTACACCCCTGTCATTGATCAACCCCCTGTAAAGCTCCATTCAGATGTCCGCATGATTTTTACGGATCCACTGATAGATGGATCGGATCCGCAAAACGCATACGGACGTCTGAATGAAGCCTTACAGGGGTGTGATCAATGACTGTGGTTATCACCCCATATAGACTCCCTGATCAACCCCCTGTCATTGATTACACCCCTGTCATTGATCAACCCCCTGTAAAGCTCCATTCAGATGTCCGCATGATTTTTACGGATCCACTGATAGATGGATCGGATCCGCAAAACACATACAGGCGTCTCCCTGGAGCCTTACAGGGGCGTGATCAATGACTGTGGTGATCACCCCATATAGACTCCCTGATCACCCCCCTGTCATTGATCACCACCCCTGTCATTGATCACTCCCCTCTGTAAGGCTCCATTCAGACATTTTTTTGGCCCAAGTAAGCGGAATTATTATTTTTTTTTCTTACAAAGTCTCATATTCCACTAACTTGTTTCAAAAAATAAAATCTCACATGAACTCACCATACCCCTCACGGAATCCAAATGCGTAAAATTTTTTAGACATTTATATTCCAGACTTCTTCTCACGCTTTAGGGCCCCTAGAAGGCCAGGGCAGTATAAATACCCCACATGTGACCCCATTTCGGAAAGAAGACACCCCCAGGTATTCCGTGAGGGGCATATTGAGTCCATGAAAGATTGAAATTTTTGTCCCAAGTTAGCGGAATGGGAGACTTTGTGAGAAAAAAATTAAAAATATCAATTTCCGCTAACTTGTGCCAAAAAAAAAAAATTTCGATGAACTCGCCATGCCCCTCATTGAATACCTTGGGGTGTCTTCTTTGCAAAATGGGGTCACATGTGGGGTATTTATACTGCCCTGGCATTCTAGGGGCCCCAAAGCGTGAGAAGAAGTCTGGTATCCAAATGTCTAAAAATGCCCTCCTAAAAGGACTTTGGGCACCTTTGCGCATATAGGCTGCAAAAAAGTGTCACACATCTGGTATCGCCGTACTCAGGAGAAGTTGGGGAATGTGTTTTGGGGTGTAATTTTACATATACCCATGCTGAGTGAGAGAAATAACTTGGTCAAATGCCAACTTTGTATAAAAAAATGGGAAAAGTTGTCTTTTGCCAAGATATTTCTCTCACCCAGCAAGGGTATATGTAAAATGACACCCCAAAACACATTCCCCAACTTCTCCTGAATACGGCGATACCACATGTGTGACACTTTTTTGCAGCCTAGGTGGGCAAAGGGGCCCATATTCCAAAGAGCACCTTTAGGATTTCACAGGTCATTTACCTACTTACCACACATTAGGGCCCCTGGAAAATGCCAGGGCAGTATAACTACCCCACAAGTGACCCCATTTTGGAAAGAAGACACCCCAAGGTATTCCGTGAGGGGCATGGCGAGTTCCTAGAATTTTTTATTTTTTGTCACAAGTTAGTGGAAAATGCTGATTTTTTTTTTTTTTTTTTTTCATACAAAGTCTCATATTCCACTAACTTGTGACAAAAAATAAAAACTTCCATGAACTCACTATGCCCATCAGCGAATACCTTGGGGTCTCTTCTTTCCAAAATGGGGTCACTTGTGGGGTAGTTATACTGCCCTGGCATTCTAGGGGCCCAAATGTGTGGTAAGGAGTTTGAAATCAAATTCTGTAAAAAATGACCAGTGAAATCCGAAAGGTGCTCTTTGGAATATGGGCCCCTTTGCCCACCTAGGCTGCAAAAAAGTGTCACACATCTGGTATCTCCGTACTCAGGAGAAGTTGGGGAATGTGTTTTGGGGTGTCATTTTACATATACCCATGCTGGGTGAGAGAAATATCTTGGCAAAATACAACTTTTCCCATTTTTTTATACAAAGTTGGCATTTGACCAAGATATTTATCTCACCCAGCATGGGTATATGTAAAAAGACACCCCAAAACACATTCCTCAACTTCTCCTGAATACAGAGATACCAGATGTGTGACACTTTTTTGCAGCCTAGGTGGGCAAAGGGGCCCATATTCCAAAGAGCACCTTTCGGATTTCACAGGTCATTTTTTACAGAATTTGATTTCAAACTCCTTACCACACATTTGGGCCCCTAGAATTCCAGGGCAGTATAACTACCCCACAAGTGACCCCATTTTGGAAAGAAAAGACCCCAAGGTATTCGCTGATGGGCATAGTGAGTTCATGGAAGTTTTAATTTTTTGTCACAAGTTAGTGGAATATGAGACTTTGTATGAAAAAAAAAAAAAAAAAAATCATCATTTTCCACTAACTTTTGACAAAAAATAAAAAATTCTAGGAACTTCCCATGCCCCTCACGGAATACCTTCGGGTGTCTTCTTTCCAAAATGGGGTCACTTGTGGGGTAGTTATACTGCCCTGGCATTCTAGGGGCCCAAATGTGTGGTAAGGAGTTTGAAATCAAATTCTGTAAAAAATGACCTGTGAAATCCGAAAGGTGCTCTTTGGAATATGGGCCCCTTTGCCCACCTAGGCTGCAAAAAAGTGTCACACATCTGGTATCTCCGTACTCAGGAGAAGTTGGGGAATGTGTTTTGGGGTGTCATTTTACATATACCCATGCTGGGTGAGAGAAATATCTTGGCAAAATACAACTTTTCCCATTTTTTTATACAAAGTTGGCATTTGACCAAGATATTTATCTCACCCAGCATGGGTATATGTAAAAAGACACCCCAAAACACATTCCTCAACTTCTCCTGAATACAGAGATACCAGATGTGTGACACTTTTTTGCAGCCTAGGTGGGCAAAGGGGCCCATATTCCAAAGAGCACCTTTCGGATTTCACAGGTCATTTTTTACAGAATTTGATTTCAAACTCCTTACCACACATTTGGGCCCCTAGAATTCCAGGGCAGTATAACTACCCCACAAGTGACCCCATTTTGGAAAGAAGAGACCCCAAGGTATTCGCTGATGGGCATAGTGAGTTCATGGAAGTTTTAATTTTTTGTCACAAGTTAGTGGAATATGAGACTTTGTATGAAAAAAAAAAAAAAAAAATTCATCATTTTCCACTAACTTTTGACAAAAAATAAAAAATTCTAGGAACTTCCCATGCCCCTCACGGAATACCTTCGGGTGTCTTCTTTCCAAAATGGGGTCACTTGTGGGGTAGTTATACTGCCCTGGCATTCTAGGGGCCCAAATGTGTGGTAAGGAGTTTGAAATCAAATTCTGTAAAAAATGACCTGTGAAATCCGAAAGGTGCTCTTTGGAATATGGGCCCCTTTGCCCACCTAGGCTGCAAAAAAGTGTCACACATCTGGTATCTCCGTACTCAGGAGAAGTTGGGGAATGTGTTTTGGGGTGTCATTTTACATATACCCATGCTGGGTGAGAGAAATATCTTAGCAAAAGACAACTTTTCCCATTTTTTTATACAAAGTTGGCATTTGACCAAGATATTTATCTCACCCAGCATGGGTATATGTAAAATGACACCCCAAAACACATTCCTCAACTTCTCCTGAATACAGAGATACCAGATGTGTGACACTTTTTTGCAGCCTAGGTGGGCAAAGGGGCCCATATTCCAAAGAGCACCTTTCGGATTTCACAGGTCATTTTTTACAGAATTTGATTTCAAACTCCTTACCACACATTTGGGCCCCTAGAATGCCAGGGCAGTATTACTACCCCACAAGTGACCCCATTTTGGAAAGAAGAGACCCCAAGGTATTTCGTGATGGGCATAGTGAGTTCATAGAAGTTTTTATTTTTTGTCACAAGTTAGTGGAATATGAGACTTTGTAAGAAAAAAAAAAAAAAATCATCATTTTCCGCTAACTTGTGACAAGAAATAAAAAGTTCTATGAACTCACTATGCCCATCAGCGAATACCTTAGGGTGTGTACTTTCCGAAATGGGGTCATTTGTGGGGTGTTTGTACTGTCTGGCCATTGTAGAACCTCAGGAAACATGACAGGTGCTCAGAAAGTCAGAGCTGCTTCAAAAAGCGGAAATTCACATTTTTGTACCATAGTTTGTAAACGCTATAACTTTTACCCAAAGCATTTTTTTTTTACCCAAACATTTTTTTTTTATCAAAGACATGTAGAACAATAAATTTAGAGCAAAATTTATATATGGATCTCGTTTTTTTTTGCAAAATTTTACAACTGAAAGTGAAAAATGTCATTTTTTTGCAAAAAATCGTTAAATTTCAATTAATAACAAAAAAAGTAAAAATGTCAGCAGCAATGAAATACCACCAAATGAAAGCTCTATTAGTGAGAAGAAAAGGAGGTAAAATTCATTTAGGTGGTAAGTTGCATGACCGAGCAATAAACGGTGAAAGTAGTGTAGGTCAGAAGTGTAAAAAGTGGCCTGGTCTTTCAGGGTGTTTAAGCACTGGGGGCTGAGGTGGTTAAACGCTTATACAATTAGAGCCCCCTGACAGAGTGTAAAGGGTGTCAGCAGTAAGTTTGTGTTGACAACACTGATTATTTTGCCTTTCCTCTGATCCGTCAGAACAATAACTGAATGAACCGAATTCCATTATCCTTTCATTGTTGAAATTTGTTATGTGAAACAGGCTTTTTTCTGGAAAATTGATGGGTGATTGTAGACCTCCTTTTGCTGTATGGACCGAATTACGTCGTCGTGGGTCCAGCAGCAAACATAATGAAGATGCTGATGACAACACACCAGCAGATTTTGCCTTTACCATCAATTCACAATTAAATCAAGCAGCTTCAGTAAGTTGAAAATATTCATGTTATCAGTGACTTCCGGACCCCTGCACTGATCGGGCGGGCGCAGCTTCTGCACCTGCACGATCAGCCCGCCGTACATGTACGGTGCTGGTCCTTAAGGGGTTAAATCAAGCAGCTTCAGTAAGTTGAAAATATTCATGTGTTTTTATCTGCTCCATCTGCATTCAATCTCCACAGCACACAAGACATGACAGGAGAGCCTCTGCTTTGGAGTCCAAGTCCAGTTTCTTAAGATCAGGAGTCCCATCAGAATTGTGCATAACATTCTTGCTCCATGTGCAAAGGCATAACAAAAGGACTCCATTGGCATACACATCAGAGGAAGCTGAAGCTGGTTGCCCCAATTTTAATTCAGGAGCAGTAAACAGCGGGAAGCAAATAGAGGTGGCTGAACTCCGCTGCTCTGTATCTCTTGTGAAGTCAATGTCTCCAACTATGCCCCTCTCGCGATTTACAGCAAATACATTATTTTCATGTAGAGATCAAAGAATTATGTTGGAGGCATGTAGTGTATGCAAGCCATTTGTGACCCCTCTCATCACTCTCACGCTGTTCTGCACCTGGTTTTCCTAGGCTAACGGAGTCACACTAAAGGCTTTACTACACTACAGGCTTTTCAACATATAAGATCGATTCATACAGAACAAAGTCTACAATCACCCACCAATTTTCCCAACAAATTTTTTTGCCACTTTTACTCTACACTAAAGGCTTTTCAACATATAACATCGGTATAAACAGAACAAAATCTACAATAACCTATTAATTTTCCCAAAAACATTTTTTACCACTTTTACACTACACTAAAGACTTTTCAACATATAACATCGGTACAAACAGAACAAAGTCTACAATAACCTATGAATTTTCACAACAAATTTTTTTCCCACTCTGACACTACACTAAAGGCTTTTTAACATATATGTGATGGTCACGTACACTACACACAGGGGGGAGGATAGTGACCACTGCGCTCCACCCTCACCCCTGGCCCTGCCTACTTGTCTCGCAAGTCCTGATAACAGGGGACAACTAGACAGCAGTCCCTAACTTAGGATACCTGCTGGGAAGACAGACAAGACAAATAACGGAACGTGAACAGACCGGGTCAATATCTAGAGAGCTACGCAGTATCAAGGAATAAGCAGAGAATAGTCAGGAGAAGCCGAGGTCAAATACCAGGAGAGAAACAAAGTACAACAGGAGTCCGCAAAGAATCATCAGGTGGAAGTCGGGGTCAGAATACCAGGAGAGATGCGCAGTACAGGAGGAGCAGGCAGAAATTCGTCAGGGAACACAGGATCAGGTAAGTA
Source organism: Bufo bufo (assembly GCF_905171765.1). NCBI lineage: Eukaryota > Metazoa > Chordata > Amphibia > Anura > Bufonidae > Bufo > Bufo bufo. Next base: position 229,179,942 of record NC_053391.1, read on the forward strand.
TGCAGGAAACCAAACAATCGCCAGATACCTAATTAACAGGCAACCTGTGGCCAGCAGGCTGCCTGTCAAATACTGGCAGGCTGAGGTCATGTGACGTGGCCAGCACCACCAAGTGTCCAGCTCGGTGCTCAGACGTCCCCTGGTTACTGGGGGAACTGAGGACGCCGGCCGCGTGGAGGAGACGTGCGAGACTGGTCCGTCCCGCCCCCTGTTACCTAGGAGACGAGGACGCTGTGCGCGTCCTCTCTCCTGCACAGCAAAGGGACGCGCTGAGGAGAGAGAGCGCCTCGGCGTCCCGTGACAATATAACATCAGTTCATGCAGAACAAAGCCTACAATAACCCATCAATTTTCCCAAAAAAAGCCTGCTTCACATACATTTTTTTACCACTACGTAATTTGGTCCATACCACAAAAAGGGCTTTAGAATATATAACTGCACCGCTGAACGGCAATTAGGCCCTAATTTTTTCCACTTTTACACTACACTAAAGGCTTTTCAACATATAAGTGCACCCCTGAGCGGCAAATATGAGGTTTCTTTTTCCGCTAATACACATCACAAACGACTTTACCACAGATAACTGCACCACTGAGCAGCAAATATATTTTACTTTTGCCACTAATACACGACAAAAAGGGCTATAATTTTAGCACTTTACCACACAATGGCTAATAAGCCCTTTTTCCTACTAATACAAGCCAAAAAATGCTTTAGAACAGGGGTGCACAACCTGCGGCCCGGGGGCAACATGCGGCCCTTGATACCATTCTGTGCGGCCCCCAACCATCTAGTAACAGACATGTATGCCTATGTCTTGTGGCTGCTCAGATGTATTTTTCATGTATTTCTCCCGTTAGATGGGAGTCCTGGAAGTGTAACTAGACATTAATGGTATATAATGTGTGTTCAATATGCCATAAATACAATATTTCAGTTGTTAATATACCTTTAAATTTTAATTTTGGCCCTCGTCATTGGATCAGTCTGGCAATGTGGCCCCCAACCAGGAAACGTTGTGCACCCCTGCTTTAGAACATATAACTGCACCGCACAAGGGCAAATAAGACCTAGAAATATTTCCTTGTAATAAACCCTGTTAATGCCTGTATCAATCAGCACTTGCACCTTAATAAGAACGTTTTGCTGGAATTACAGAGATGTACAATGGCAATTTGGATCCCCAGTCAGTGCTACAAGGTGTAATAGGAATGTTCCTATTACCCAGGCTGTAACCTTCCCTACTCCTATTGAACTCTTTTCAACATAAAAGCTGTGGAATGATTGCTTCCTATCCTTTCCCTACACCTTGAATAATCTTTCCCTGCACTTGTAAATCGTTTTTTTAGCACAATGACTTTTTTTCTAACACTGTCCCTAGCACCTGCAAGACATCTCTCCCTGCACTAAGTACACTGGTAAATGGCAGAATCTAAGATGGCTACCTCTATTTATAGGGCTGTGATATCACAGGGCTGGCTAGCTGCTGATTGGCTGCATGCATGGCATTATGGGTGATCCCACCTTCCCAGAGTTCCTTTCTCCATTTCCTCACACGTGCAGCAGCCAATGAGATCCATTACCATGAAGCGCAAGGAAATTCGGCTTCATTGTGAATCAAAATTTTCCTGAAATTCTGATTGAATTCCACTTTGTCAGCTTCGATTCGCTCATCTCTACACATATATTTACACCTTTTTTGAAAGGCCCCAGAAGCTGCAACACCTAAGCAAGAGGCATCACTAACCAAACACTACCATGAAGACCAAGGAACTCTCCACACAAGTAAGGGACAATGTTGTTGAGAAGTACAAGTCATGGTTAGGTTATAAAAAAATATCCAAATCTTTGAAGATCCCCAAGAGCACCATCAAATCTATCATAACCAAATGGAAAGAACATGGCACAACAGCAAACCTGCCAAGAGACGGTCGCCCACCAAAACTCACGGACCGGGCAAGGAGGGCGTTAATTAGAGAGGCAGCACAGAGACCTAAGGTAACCCTGGAGGAGATGCAGAGTTCCACAGCAGAGACTGGAGTATCTGTACATAGGACGACAATAAGTCTTACGCACAGGGGCGTAGCTAAAGGCTCATGGGCCCTGGTGCAAGAGTTAAGCTTGGGCCCCCCTTCCCTCAAACCTTCGTGCTGCATGAGGCAAAAATTTAAATTGCACCCCCCCTCCTCCATACCAAATTCTTAACCTAACCCCTTCTGTCCAGCCAGAGGTGTAACTTGCATACACTTTCTATAATACCAGTGTCATCTTATGTGGCACAAGAGTCTTTGGGCCCCTCTGCTCCCGCTATAGCTACGCCCCTGCTTACGCACCATAGAGTCGGGCTTTATGGCAGAGTGGCCAGAAGAAAGCCATTACTTTCAGCAAAAAACAAAAAGTCACGTTGGAAGTGCCCTATATAGTCTGGTCTTACACTGGCACACTGATTGGCTGATTGGATAATACGAATCTGTGCAGGGACACACCCTTCAACTGGTAACACCCAGCTGGACCTTCATGGCAAGCTGCTAGCGATTCATTCATAACTTCTAGCAGACACACTAGGAATGGCACATCATAGAGTCATAACATCAGATGCATCAGAATTATTATAAGGGGATGCAAGTAGTTACTAAAACAGAAGTGTCAGGAGAGACATACAGGTCCTCTTTAAAGTAAAAAAGAAAAAAAAAGTTTATTGTTTTAATTAGTGTAACTGTAATAATAACATTTTATTATAACAATAACTGTAATAATAACATTTTGGGGCCATCATTTTGGGTTATTGTTGGCTCTCTATGAAACTGGTTTTTAAAGATCTCTGCAAAGGAAAAATATGTCACCACAAAGTGGTGTGATGTTGTAAATGGTGGTAATGTGTGGATACTTTCTTAACTTGTACTTTTATTTTATGATCAAGAACTCGCTGACTGATGCAAAATTACTATGGTTCTTTTTCTGTGGTATGAGCAAAAATCTCTCATCAGAAAAGCTGGAGCAACTGTTACTATATCACCTTTCCTTTAGCAAGTAGTAAATACTTAAAATGTTCTATAAACAGGATATATAACAAAAACTACAGTGCTTCTCAATCAAATGATAAAAATGCAAAACTAAATAGTATGTATTAAAGCAGGGGTGGCCAACCTTACAGACACAAAGAGCCAAAAAAACACCAAAAAAACTTATGACTACCAGGAGCCACAAGATATACATTTACACACTAGTCACCGTATTTTTCGCCTTACAAGATGCACCTAGGTTTTAACAAGGAAAAATAAGATAAAAAAATATTTTTCATCTGATCTGAGGTCTGCTAAAAATATGTTTTTCTTATTTTTCATTAGCAGAGAAAAAAATAATAAATATATTTTTCATAAGACCTCAGATCAGACTCCTAAATCAGATCCCCAATCCTCATCTTGTTTAAAATGGCCTCTGTATCACGGTAGCTCAACAGGCCACATATAATGTCCCTCAGATTTTCTGCCGGAGAAAGGCTTAGGACGTAGGGATCTGTGCACTCTTTCCACGGTGATAGTTTTGGCGCGCTCCGCGCCCAGGAGGTAGGTGAAAGGATCATGCATGGCCGCAAAGAGATTCTCTCTATCCGAAGCCTCCGGAAGGCCTCTCACACGGATGTTTTTTCGGCGGCTGCAATTTTCCTGGTCCTCTATTAATAGTAGGGCCGTATTAATGGCAACTCTATGGGAATCCAGGGTTTTAGCCACGGACGCTGCTTGTGAAAAAAGCGCGTCTTACGATTGCTCCAGGGCCTCCACACGATTGCCTATATGGCGAATATCTACTTTAATGGATGACAAGTCCGCAGCGATCGGGGCCAAGGCTCTTTGCAGGGCCATATCGAAATAGTCCTTAGATAGGGGGTTAGAATCACTCGCTCCATGCTGCAGCCGGCCGTCCCCCTCCAGGGACAGGGAGCTGTCTCCCTGAGCCGCATCAGGTCGGCGATTCAACGCTTTCGGCGCCATCTTGTCCTCCCTGGTGGGAAGCTGCGCCGCTCGTTTGTGGATAAATTTCTCCATCTTGCTCCCCGCTTGCCAGTCCGAAATGCCTCCGGCTAGCTCTTCTGCTCCGGGCTTTAATTTATTAGTATAGCACTTGCAATTATTATGCATGTTTGTACTTTATTTGGTTTGCAGAGAGCTTGGTTTGCATGTTTTGTTTAACAGTCTTGTTCTCAGCCATAGCAACGTGCCCCTGCGCATTGGGATGTGCTGACTGACCCTCTTTTTCTTTGCAGTTGTACTGGAGGTGTGGCTGACACCTCAGTCGTGCACTCCTGACCAGCTCGTCTGCCCCATAGGCTGATTTTAATTAGTGTGAGTATATAGCTTGGCCTGCTCTCCCTCATTCACTGGAAGCCATTTGGCACCAGGAAAGATATAGTTGTGGACTCTCATTGCATTCTTTGGTGGCCATTTGGCACCAGGAGTGGTGTGGAGTGTGCCCGGCATGCATGTTGGTACCTGCATTCCTTGGATATAATGGAGGCCATTTTGGCACCAAAGATGACAGAAATTAAAGCGGGCCCAGCATGCATGTGGAACCTACACTCCCTGAATTGTATGGTAGCCCTCATGGCACATAACAGGTAGAATTTAGTGTTAGGAACCCGTCTTACAGAGATCGCCTTGACGTGCGGCAGACGGGCTCAAATAATTTTGTACAAAATGATTTGCCAAGCATCTGCAATTATTATGCATTTTTGTACTTTATTTGGTTTGCAGAGAGCTGTTGCATTGCATGTTTTGTTTTACATTTATTTATTGAGAAAAATAATCCAATATCATATGTTTGTAGCAAAGGTATGTGAACCTTTAGCTTTATTAGATCATTTAAAGGTGGAAGTGTACCATGGAAGAAACAAAGGTACTTTTGTATCAGCTGCATGAAAGAAAAACAGTATTTTAATATGAGAGGTCTTGAAGACCATTTGTTCATGAAACCTCAAAACACACATCTTATTAAAATTAAAATAAAAATAGCACGCCAAATAGGCAGTTTACAGGTGCATCTCAATAAATTAGAATAACATTAAAACGTTAATTTATTTCAATAATTCAATTCAAAAAGTCAAACTCAAACGTGGCATAGATTCATTAGACGCAGAGTGATCTATTTCATGCATTTATTTATTTTAATTTGAGATAAGTAGTGTTGAGCGAACCCAAACTGTAAAGTTCAGATCCGTACCGAACTTTACGATTTTTGGTACCCGGACCCGAACCCAAACTTTGCCGGAAAAGTTTGGGTTCGAGTTTGGTGTTCGGGCATTTAATAAAGCTTGTTGAAAGGCTGCAGGGCAGCCAATCAACAAGCTTTTAAGCTGTGTGCACTTAGAAGCCATCACAGCCATGCCTACTAATGGCATGGCTGTGATTGGCCGGTGCATCATGTGACCCAGCCTCTATATAGGCAGGATCACGTGTAGCACCGCCCATCATCTCTGAGTAGTGCAGGGACAGGAAGCAGGCAGCTGAAGGGAGGGAGAGTGCTAAGAATCTCATCTGGCTGTTAATTCTGTGGGTGACCTACAGCAAATTCTTTGTGGGTGCAATGCAACATCTTTGTACCCCTAACACACAAATATAATAGTTAATCCGTCTGTAAGTTCGGTGGGTGAGATATATGGATTTTTTGTGTGAAGTACACCTGCACTGCATACATGACAGGGAAAATAATATAGTTAATCCATCTGTTAGTTTGGTGGGCAACATATACTGTACCTATTTATTGTGTGAAGTACACCAGCACTGCATACATGACAGGGAAATTAATTTAGTTAATCCGTCTGTTAGTTTGGTTGGAGACATATACCCATTTTTTGTGTGAAGTACATCTGCACTGCATACGTGACAGGGAAAATAATATATTGTAGTTAATCTGCCTGTTAGTTCAGTGGGTGACCTCAAAGAATGAGGAGAACATCAAAAAAGGGACGTGGCCCTGGTCATGGTGCTGCTGGTGTTGGTGGAGCTCCTGTTGCAGGGAGAGGACGTGGTCGCTCTGTGCCAGCTACACGCCCAAATGAAACACCTTCCTCAGGTGCACGTAGGCGACAGAACATTAAGCGTTAATTTGTAGACCCGAATACCGGTGTACGAATGGTGAGGCCAGAACAAGTAGAGGCGGTAGAAGATTGGGTGGCTGAGAGTGACTCCAGTTCCTTCACATTGTCTCCCACCCAGTTCCCTGCTGAAAGCACAGAGTTGGCACCTGCAGCCTATGGGCATCTGTCTTTCATCTCACCGCCTGCAAATTAGCCAAGCAGTCTGAGCCCCAAGTCATGCAGCAGTCTCTTATGCTTTTTGATAACTCTGCTGGCAGGGTTTCTGTGGGCCATCCACATAGCCCTGCCCCAGAAGTGGAAGAGATTGAGTGCTCCGATGCCCAACCACTTATGTTTCAAGATGTGGACATGGGAGGACCACTGCAGCACATCTCTGATGATGACGAAACACAGGTGCCAACTGCTGCGGCTTTCTGCAGTGTGCCGACCGGCAAGGAGGGCAGGGGTGAAGAGTTGGTGATAAATGATCTGGAGGATGATGAGGTCCTAGACCCCACATGGAATCAAGGTCATGCGACTGACGTGTGCAGTTTGGAGGAAGAGGTGGTGGTCACACAGCACCCGCTGTAAAGCAAAAGAGGGTGCAGTGTGCAAAAGCAAAGTTGTTCTTCCTCCCCCTCTGGAGTGACAGTGGCACCTGCCACCCCGCTTGTCACTCTCATTATTCCCCCCCTCTCTCTTGTCACTCTCATTATTCCCCCCCTCTCCCTTGTCACTCTCTTTATTCCACCCCCCCTCTCTCGTCACTCTCATTATTCCCCCCCCTCCCTTGTCACTCTCATTATTCCACCCCCCCTCCCTTGTCACTCTCATTATTCCTCCCCTCTCCCTTGTCACTCTCATTATTTCCCCCCCCCCCTTGTCACTCTTATTATTTCCCCTCCCTCCCCCCTTGTCACTCTCATTATTTCCCCCCCTCCCTCCCTCCCCCCTTGTCACTCTCATTATTTCCCCCCCCTTTTCACTCTCATTATTTCCTCCCCCCTCCCCCCTTGTCACTCTCATTCTACTCCCACCTCCACCTCTAGTGTACCGTGGCCGAGCTCTGTTCGATCCGCGGTACAGGAGCTTTTGTTTCCTGTACCCGGCCGGACTGACAGGAAGTGCACACTAAGTGAGCACTTCCTGTCAGTCCGGCCGGGTACAGGAAACAAAAGCTCCTGTACCGCGGATCGAACAGAGCTCGGCCACGCTACATTAACAGCACACAGCAGGCGCAGGCAGGATTCTTTAGAGCGGCAAGCGCTCAGCCTCAGCCACTCAGGCGGCGCAGCATGAGGGGCGCCGCCGGCCGCCCGAACTTATATAAGCAACTTTTTATTATTTTTTTTTTTAACCGCAACGGGCGCCGGGCGCCCCCTGCTAGATACAGGGGAGGGGGAGATGGAGGGGGCGGGGGCCCGCCCCGAGGGAGAACACAAGTGCCGCCTCGCCTGCCGCATATTACATTGCGAGCTGTCGGCCGCCCGGCGCCCCTGTTGTTATGGCGCCCTGTGCGGCCGCACAGCCGACACACCCCAAAGGCCGGCCCTGGCCACCACTTCCGTCATTGTCACCAAGCATCTCTACAATGTCCCATGGAAGCGTTCAGCTGTCCATCTCCCAAACACTGGAGAGAAAAAGTACCCCCCTACCCACTCGCGATCCCTGGCCCTGAATGCTAGCATTTCAAAATTCCTGGCCTTTGAAATGCTGTCATTCCGTCTAGTGGAGAGGGGGACTTTTAAAAACCTTATGGCGGTGGCTGTCCCACAGTACGTGGTTCCCAGCCGTCACTACTTTTACAGGCGAGCCATCCCTGCCCTGCGGACAAAATTAGGTGTGCACTGCTCAACACCATCTGTGGCAAGGTCCACATAACCACCGATTTGTTGACCAGTAAGCACGGGCAGGGATGTTATATCTCTCTAACTGCACACTGGGTAAATGCAGTGGCACCTAGGCCTGAGGCGGATAGCATTTTGGAGCATGTCCTACCACCACCAAGGATTGTAGAATGTTTCTCTTTGGCTCCTGTTGCCTCCTCCTCATACTCCGCTTCCTCCTCTACCGCCTACTCATCCGGTCAGTGCATCACCTTCAACACCAACTTCAGCACAGCCAGGAGAAAACGACAGCAGGCTGTTTAGAAACTTATCTGTTTGGGGGAAAAACCCCACACCGTACAGGAGCTGTGGATGGGCATGGAACAACAGACCGGTGAGTGGTTGGTGCCACTGAGCCTCAAGCCCGGCCTGGTTGTGTGCGATAATTGGCGAAATCTCGTAGCAGTTCTGGGCCTAGCCAGTTTGACGCACATCCCTTGCCTGGCGCATGTGCTGAATTTGGTGGTGCAGAGGTTCCTGAAAAATTACCCCGATATGTCAGAGCTGCTGCAGAAAGTGCGGGCTGTCTGTGCACGCTTTCGGCGTTCTCTCTCCCATTAGCCGTTCTGCTGTAAATAGTAATTATTATATTTCTTTTTTTGGGGTGTAGTAATTGGAAAAAGAATACGTCTTAATTGCCATTGTGCGGTGAATTGTGATAATTTTTTTGGGGGGGGGGAAGTTTATTAATCAGAACAAAATATATACAGTATGTCTTAATTGCCATTCAGCAGTGAAGTTACATTGTACTACAGCTATTTACGTGGTGTATTAAAAGGAAATATATGTACGTCCCAATAGCCATTCTGCAGTGAATTGTAATTGCTATATGTCTTTTTTTGGGGTGTAGTAATAGGAAAAAGAATACGTCTTTAATCGCCACATTCTGAAGTGAATTGTGATTGTTATTTTTTATTTTTTTTTGGGGGGGGGGTTTATTAATCCTAAAAAAAAAAAAATATGTCTTAATTGCCGTTTAGCCGTGAAGTTACATTGGACTACAGCCATTTACGGGGTGTATTGAAGGGAAATAAACCTACTTCCTATTATCTGTTCTGCAGTGAATTGTGATAAAAAAAATTGTTTGGGGGGAGTTTAATAATCAGAAAAAAACTATATATGTCTTAATTACCGTTCAGCAGTGAGGTTACATTGTATTACAGCCATTTACGTGGTGTATTAAAAGGAAATACATATCTGTATACGTATGTCCCATTAGCCATTCTGCAGTAAATTGTGATATTTGTGTTATATTTCTGTTTTTGGGGTGTAGTAAAAAAATAACACGTCTTAATTTCAGTTCAGCGGAGAACTTACATTGTACTACAGCCTTTTTTTGGGGGGTATTATTTTAATTTTAATTTAATTATTTTATTATACAGTATGTCAGACAGATGACAGGCCCTTCAAAGGGATCGGGCCATGGCCAAAATGTTTCTGTCACAGGCAGCAGAAGAAGGGGGGGTGGCAGCAGGAGTCGCAGTAAAAGGCCTAAACTCCCTGTGTAATCTAGCGGTTGTGTCTTGACCAGCAACCCAGCGGTGCTTAAATAGTTGACTCGGTCTTCGACTTCGTCGCAAGTGACATCAGACACTCCCAGCCAAGAAAGTTGCACTGGCACTCAGAACATTCTAGGAGCTGTGTGGAACCATACCAATTTATTATAAAAAATCACAATGTGTACTATACATCTAATATATAGAATATAAAATAATACATAGAGAATAAATAAAATACATAAAATAGAACATCAATAGAGCACTCTGAGTCGGTTGTTGCTTTGGTTTTCTATGAGGACTAGAGATGTCCCGAACTATTCGCCGGCGAACATCGCTTGTTCGCGTTCGCCGCGGCGGGCGAACATATGCGATGTTCGGTCCGCCCCCTATACATCATCATTGAGCAAACTTTGACCCTGTACCTCACAGTCAGCAGACACATTCCAGCCAATCAGCTGCATACCCTCCCTCCCAGACCCTCCCACCCTCTAGCAAAAAGCATCCTAGATTCATTCTGCAGTCTTAGTGAGAGGAGGGACAGTGCAGCTGCTTCTGATTTAATAGGGAAATCGATAGCTAGGCCAGTGTATTCAGTGTCCACTACAGTCCTGAAAGACTCATCTGATCTGCTGTAAAGACATCGTCCTGACAGCACCCCAAAAAGCCCTTTTTAGGGCTAGTACATCAGTCTGCTTTTTTTTTTTTTTCTCTGTAATCTAATTGCAGTTGCCTGCCAGCGTGTGTGTCAGGCACACAGCGTATACTGTGCCCACTTGCCCAATGCCAGCACTCATATCTGATTCTGGTGTCACAGTAGCTTGCATTTAAAAAAAATAATAAATTTTTTGACTGTAATATAATTGCAGTTAGTTGCCTGCAAGCGTGTGTGTCAGGACTGTGCCAACTACTGCCAGTGCACAGTGCCACCAGTGCGACTCATATCTGGTGTCACAGTAGATTACATTAAAAAAAAAAAAACTTTTTTGACTAATATAATTGCAGTAAGGCTACTTTCACACTTGCGGCAGGACAGATCCGACAGGCTGTTCACCCTGTCGGATCCGTCCTTCCGCTATTTCGCCATGCTGCCGGACCGCCGCTCCTTCCCTATTGACTATAATGGGGACAGGGGTGGAGCTCCAGCGCAGCACGGCAGTGCACGGTGAGAGCCGCCGAACTAAAAGGTCGGACATGCAGGACTTTCAGTCCGGCGGCCTTTCGCCGTGCACTGCCGTGCTGCGCCGGAGCTCCGCCCCCGTCCCCATTATAGTCAATGGGGACTGAGCGGCGGCACGGCGAAATAGCGGAAGGATGCATCCGACAGGGTGAACAACCTGTCGGATCCGTCCTGCCGCAAGTGTGAAAGTACCCTTAGTTGCCTACAAGCGTGTGTGTCAGGCCTACAGTGTGTACTGTGCCAACTACTGCCAGTCCCCAGTGCCACCAGTGCCACTCATATCTGGTGTCACAGTAGCTTGCATTTAAAAAAATAAAAACTTTTTTGACTGTAATATAATTGCAGTTAGTTGCCGGCAAGCGTGTGTGTCAGGACTGTGCCAACTACTGCCAGTGACCAGTGCCACCAGTACCACTCATATCTGGTGTCACAGTAGATTACATTTAAAAAAACTAAAAACTTTTTTGACTGTAATATAATTGAAGTTAGTTGCCTGCAAGCGTGTGTGTTAGGCCTACAGTGTGTACTGTGCCAACTACTGCCAGTCCACAGTGCCACCAGTGCCACTTATATCTGGTGTCACAGTAGATTGCATTTAAAAAAAAAAAAAAACTTTTTTGACTGTAATATAATTGCAGTTAGTTGCCTGCAAGCGTGTGTGTCAGGACTGTGCCAACTACTGCCAGTGCACAGTGCCTCCAGTGCGACTCATATCTGGTGTCACAGTAGATTACATAAAAAAAAAAAAAAAAAACTTTTTTGACTAATATAATTGCAGTAAGGCTACTTTCACACTTGCGGCAGGACAGATCCGACAGGCTGTTCACCCTGTCGGATCCGTCCTTCCGCTATATGGCCGTGCCGCAGGACCGCGGCTCCTTCCCCATTGACTATAATGGGGACAGGGGTGGAGCTCCAGCGCAGCACGGCAGTGCACGGCGAGAGCCGCCGAACTAAAAGGTCGGACATGCAGGACTTTCAGTCCGGCGGCCTTTCGCCGTGCACTGCCGTGCTGCGCCGGAGCTCCGCCCCCGTCCCCATTATAGTCAATGGGGACTGAGCGGCGGCACGGCGAAATAGCGGAAGGATGCATCCGACAGGGTGAACAACCTGTCGGATCCGTCCTGCCGCAAGTGTGAAAGTACCCTTAGTTGCCTACAAGCGTGTGTGTCAGGCCTACAGTGTGTACTGTGCCAACTACTGCCAGTCCACAGTGCCACCAGTGCCACTCATATCTGGTGTCACAGTAGCTTGCATTTAAAAAAATAAAAACTTTTTTGACAGTAATATAATTGCAGTTAGTTGCCGGCAAGCGTGTGTGTCAGGACTGTGCCAACTACTGCCAGTGACCAGTGCCACCAGTACCACTCATATCTGGTGTCACAGTAGATTACATTTAAAAAAACTAAAAACTTTTTTGACTGTAATATAATTGCAGTTAGTTGCCTGCAAGCGTGTGTGTTAGGCCTACAGTGTGTACTGTGCCAACTACTGCCAGTCCACAGTGCCACCAGTGCCACTCATATCTGGTGTCACAGTAGCTTGCATTTAAAAAAAAAAAAAAACTTTTTTGACTGTAATATAATTGCAGTTAGTTGCCTGCAAGCGTGTGTGTCAGGACTGTGCCAACTACTGCCAGTGCACAGTGCCACCAGTGCCACTCATATCTGGTGTCAAAGTAGATTACATAAAAAAAAATAATAATAATTATTTTTTGACTGTAATATAATTGCAGTTAGTTGCCTGCAAGCGTGTGTGTAAGGCCTACAGTGTGTACTGTGCCAACTACTGCCAGTGCACAGTGCCACTCATATCTGGTGTCACAGTAGATTACATTTAAAAAACAACAACACTTTTTTGACTGTAATATAATTGCAGTTAGTTGCCTGCAAGCATGTGTGTTAGGCCTACAGTGTGTACTGTGGCAACTACTGCCAGTGCATAGTACCACCACTCATATCTGGTGTCACAGTAGATTACTATTAAAAATAAAAATAAAAATTTGGACTGTAATATAATTGCAGTTAGTTGCCTGCAAGCGTGTGTGTTAGGCCTACAGTGTGTACTGTGCCAACTACTGCCAGTGCACAGTGCCACCAGTGCCACTCATATCTGGTGTCACAGTAGATTACATTTAAAAAAACAACAACACTTTTTTGACTGTAATATAATTGCAGTTAGTTGCCTGCAAGCATGTGTGTTAGGCCTACAGTGTGTACTGTGCCAACTACTGCCAGTGCACAGTGCCACCAGTGCCACTCATATCTGGTGTCACAGTAGATTACATTTAAAAAACAAACAAACACTTTTTTGACTATAATATAATTGCAGTTAGTTGCCTGCAAGCGTGTGTGTTAGGCCTACAGTGTGTACTGTGCCAACTACTGCCAGTGCATAGTACCACCACTCATATCTGGTGTCACAGTAGATTACTATTAAAAATAAAAATAAAAATTTGGACTGTAATATAATTGCAGTTAGTTGCCTGCAAGCGTGTGTGTTAGGCCTACAGTGTGTACTGTGCCAACTATTGCTAGTGCACAGTGCCACCACTCATATCTGGTGTCACAGTAGATTACATTTAAAAAAATAAATACAATTTTTGACTGTAATATAATTGCTGTTAGTTGCCTGCAAGCGTGTGTGTTAGGCCTACAGTGTGTACTGTGCCAACTACTGCCAGTGCACAGTGCCACCACTCATATCTGGTGTCACAGTAGATTACATAAAAAAATAAATAAAAAAATTATGACTAATATAATTGCAGTTAGTTGCCTGCAAGCGTGTGTGTTAGGCCTACAGTGTGTACTGTGCCAACTACTGCCAGTGCACAGTACCACCACTCATATCTGGTGTCACAGTAGATTACATTTAAAAAAATAAATACAACTTTTGACTATAATATAATTGCAGTTAGTTGCCTGCAAGCGTGTGTGTTAGGCCTACAGTGTGTACTGTGCCAACTACTGCCAGTCCACAGTGCCACCAGTGCCACTCATATCTGGTGTCACAGTAGCTTGCATTTAAAAAAAAAAAAAAACTTTTTTGACTGTAATATAATTGCAGTTAGTTGCCTGCAAGCGTGTGTGTCAGGACTGTGCCAACTACTGCCAGTGCACAGTGCCACCAGTGCCACTCATATCTGGTGTCACAGTAGATTACATAAAAAAAAATAAAAAAATTTTTGACTGTAATATAATTGCAGTTAGTTGCCTGCAAGCGTGTGTGTAAGGCCTACAGTGTGTACTGTGCCAACTACTGCTAGTGCACAGTGCCACTTATATCTGGTGTCACAGATTACATTTAAAAAACAACAACACTTTTTTGACTGTAATATAATTGCAGTTAGTTGCCTGCAAGCATGTGTGTTAGGCCTACAGTGTGTACTGTGCCAACTACTGCCAGTGCACAGTGCCACCAGTGCCACTCATATCTGGTGTCACAGTAGATTACATTTAAAAAACAAACAAACACTTTTTTGACTATAATATAATTGCAGTTAGTTGCCTGCAAGCGTGTGTGTTAGGCCTACAGTGTGTACTGTGCCAACTACTGCCAGTGCATAGTACCACCACTCATATCTGGTGTCACAGTAGATTACTATTAAAAATAAAAATAAAAATTTGGACTGTAATATAATTGCAGTTAGTTGCCTGCAAGCGTGTGTGTTAGGCCTACAGTGTGTACTGTGCCAACTACTGCCAGTGCACAGTGCCACCAGTGCCACTCATATCTGGTGTCACAGTAGATTACATTTAAAAAAACAACAACACTTTTTTGACTGTAATATAATTGCAGTTAGTTGCCTGCAAGCATGTGTTAGGCCTACACTGTGTACTGTGCCAACTACTGCCAGTGCACAGTGCCACCACTCATATCTGGTGTCACAGTAGATTACATTTAAAAAAAATTAATAAAATTTTTGACTGTAATATAATTGCAGTTAGTTGCCTGCAAGCGTGTGTGTTAGGCCTACAGTGTGAACTGTGCCAACTACTGCCAGTGCACAGTGCCACCAGTGCCATGCATATCTGGTGTCACAGTAGATTACATTTAAAAAAACAAACAAACACTTTTTTGACTGTAATATAATTGCAGTTAGTTGCCTGCAAGCGTGTGTGTTAGGCCTACAGTGTGTACTGTACCAACTATTGCTAGTGCACAGTGCCACCACTCATATCTGGTGTCACAGTAGATTACATCAAAAAATAAAAAAAACTTTTATGACTAATATAATTGCAGTTAGTTGCCTGCAAGCGTGTGTGTTAGGCCTACAGTGTGTACTGTGCCAACTACTGCCAGTGCACAGTACCACCACTCATATCTGGTGTCACAGTAGATTACATTTAAAAAAATAAATACAATTTTTGACTGTAATATAATTGCTGTTAGTTGCCTGCAAGCGTGTGTGTTAGGCCTACAGTGTGTACTGTGCCAACTACTGCCAGTGCACAGTACCACCACTCATATCTGGTGTCACAGTAGATTACATTTAAAAAAATAAATAAAATTTTTGACTGTAATATAATTGCAGTTAGTTGCCTGCAAGCGTGTGTGTTATGACTACAGTGTGTACTGTGCCAACTACTGCCAGTGCACAGTGCCACCAGTGCCACTCATATCTGGTGTCACAGTAGATTACATTTAAAAAAACAACAACACTTTTTTGACTGTAATATAATTGCAGTTAGTTGCCTGCAAGCGTGTGTGTTAGGCCTACAGTGTGTACTGTGCCAACTACTGCCAGTGCACAGTGCCGCTAGTGCCACTCATATCTGGTGTCACAGTAGATTACTATTAAAAATAAAAATAAAAATTTGGACTGTAATATAATTGCAATTAGGTGCCTGCAAGCGTGTGTGTTAGGCCTACAGTGTGTACTGTGCCAACTACTGCCAGTGCACAGTGCCACCAGTGCCATGCATATCTGGTGTCACAGTAGATTACATTTAAAAAAACAACAACACTTTTTTGACTGTAATATAATTGCAGTTAGTTGCCTGCAAGCATGTGTTAGGCCTACAGTGTGTACTGTGCCAACTACTGCCAGTGCACAGTGCCACCACTCATATCTGGTGTCACAGTAGATTACATTTAAAAAAATAAATAAAATATTTGACTGTAATATAATTGCAGTTAGTTGCCTGCAAGCTTGTGTGTTATGACTACAGTGTGTACTGTGCCAACTACTGCCAGTGCACAGTGCCACCAGTGCCACTCATATCTGGTGTCACAGTAGATTACATTTAAAAAAACAACAACACTTTTTTGACTGTAATATAATTGCAGTTAGTTGCCTGCAAGCGTGTGTGTTAGGCCTACAGTGTGTACTGTGCCAACTACTGCCAGTGCACAGTGCCGCTAGTGCCACTCATATCTGGTGTCACAGTAGATTACATTTAAAAAGCAAACAAACACTTTTTTGACTGTAATATAATTGCAGTTAGTTGCCTGCTAGCGTGTGTGTTAGGCCTACAGTGTGTACTGTGCCAACTACTGCCAGTGCACAGTACCACCACTCATATCTGGTGTCACAGTAGATTACATAAAAAAAATAACTTTTTAGACTGTAATATAATTGCAGTTAGTTGCCTGCAAGCGTGTCTGTTAGGCCTACAGTGTGTACTGTGCCAACTACTTCCAGAGCACAATGCCACCACTCATATCTGGTGTCACAGTAGATTACATAAAAAAATAAAAATACATTTTTGACTGTAATATAATTGCAGTTAGTTGCCTGCAATCGTGTGTGTCAGGCCTACAGTGTGTACTGTGCCAACTACTGCCAGTGCACAGTGCCACCACTCATATCTGGTGTCACAGTAGATTACATAAAAAAAAAAACTTTTTGGACTGTAATATAATTGCAGTTAGTTGCCTGCAAGCGTGTGTATTAGGCCTACAATGTGTACTGTGCCAACTACTGCCAGTGCACAGTGCCACCACTCATATCTGGTGTCACAGTAGATTACATTTAAAAAACTAAATAAATTTTTTGACTGTAATATAATTGCAGTTAGTTGCCTGCAAGCGTGTGTGTCAGGCCTACAGTGTGTACTGTGCCAACTACTGCCAGTGCACAATGCCACCACTCATATCTGGTGTCACAGTAGCTTGCACGCATAGTACAACTAATCTAAAAAAAATTACAGGCTGAGGCAGACCACCCCGCAGGGGCCGTCGTGGTCGTGGTGCTGTGATTCCCTTTGGCCCTAGAATAATGCCCAGTGTTCAGAGGCCACGTACCCTGAACTCGAAAAGTTCTGAGGACATAGTTGACTGGCTAACACAGGACACCCAATCTTCTACAGCTTCCGCTCGGAACCTTGACGGACCATCCTCCTCCAGCTCAGCTTCGGGCACCTCTCAAGTTTCCAGTCGCCCGCCTGCCGCCACCACCACCAACACTAGCACCACAGCTGCTTCACTTGATCTGTCAGAGGAGTTATTTACACATCAGTTGGAAGAAATGACTGATGCGCAACCATTATTGCCAGAGGATGTAGATAACAGGGATATGTCTCAGTCAGGCAGCATTACACACATGGACATACGGTGTGATGATAATGATGTTGTACCCACTGCTGCTTCCTTTGCTGAGTTGTCAGATACAAGTGAAGCGGTTGATGATGACGATGTGTCCGTGGATGTCACGTGGGTTCCCGCTCGAAGAGAAGAAGAACAGGGGGAAAGTTCAAATGGGGAGACAGAGAGGAGGAGGAGACCAGTTGGAAGCAGGGGGAGGTCGTCGCAAGGAGCTAGTGGCACAGTCAGACAGCATGTATTGGCACCCGGGGTCAGCCAGACAGCACGCCAATCAACGCATGCTGTTGCCACCACCAGAATGCCGTCATTGCAATGCTCAGCATTGTGGCATTTTTTTTGTGTGTCTGCCTCTGACAACAGCGATGCCATTTGCAACCTGTGCCAAAAGAAACTGAGTCGTGGGAAGTCCAACACCCACCTAGGTACAACTGCTTTGCAAAGGCACATGATCTCAAATCGCAAACGCCTATGGGATCAACACATGAGTACAAGCAGCACACAAACTCAAAGTCGCCATCCTCCTCCTGGTCCAGCATCTTCAGCCACGTCAATCACTGCTGTCCTCCTTGCCGCCTCTCAACCATCCGCCTCTCGCCTTCAGCAGTTCCTGCTCATCTGCCCACAGTCAGGTGTCTGTCAAGGAAATGTTTGAGCGTAAGAAGCCAATGTCACAGAGTCACCCCCTTGCCCGGCGTCTGACAGCTGGCTTGTCGGAACTCTTAGCCCGCCAGCTTTTACCATACAAGCTGGTGGAGTCTGAGGCCTTCCAAGAAATTTGTAGCTATTGGGACACCGCAGTGGAAGGTATCCGGCCGAAATTTCTTTTCACAAAAGGCAATCCCCAACCTGTACTCTATTGTGGAAAAGGAAGTCATGGCATGTCTGGCACACAGTGTTGGGGCAAGGGTCCATCTGACCACTGATGCCTGGTCTGCAAAGCACGGTCAGGGCAGGTAAATCATGTACACTGCGCATTGGGTAAACCTGCTGACGGCTGCCAAGCATGGAATGCGTGGCTCTGCAGAGGAGTGGGTGACACCACCACGACTTGCAGGCAGGCCTGCTGCCACCTCCTCTACTCCTCCTACTCCATCCTCTTCGCTAACCTCCTCGGCTGAGTATTCTTCTGCTGCTGCGTCTTGCTCCACATCAACTGCACCCCCCCAGCTCCCCAGGGGCTATTCCACATCCCGGATACGACAGTGTCACGCCGTCTTGGGGTTGACTTGCCTGAAAGCAGAGTCATACCAGACCAGCACTCCTGTCCGCCCTGAACGCACAGGTGGATCAGTGGCTGACTCCGCACCAACTGGATATCGGCAAAGTGGTGTGTGACAACGGAAGCAATTTGTTGGCGGCATTGAATTTGGGCAAGTTGACACATGTGCCGTGCATGGCACATGTGTTGAATCTGATCGTACAACGCTTTGTGCATAAGTACCCAGGCTTACAGGACGTCCTCAAGCAGGCCAGGAAGGTGTGTGGCCATTTCAGGCGTTCCTACACGGCCATGGCGCGCTTTTCAGATATTCAGCGGCGAAACAACATGCCAGCAAGGCGCTTGATTTGCGACAGCCCGACACGTTGGAATTCAACACTCTTAATGTTCGACCGCCTGCTCCAACAAGAAAAAGCCATCAACGAGTATTTGTATGACCGGGGTGCTAGGACAGCCTCTGCGGAGCTGGGTATTTTTTTGCAACGTTACTGGATGCTCATGCGCAATGCCTGTAGGCTCATACGTCCTTTTGAGGAGGTGAAAAACCTAGTCAGTCGCACCGAAGGCACCATCAGCGACATCATCCCATTTGTTTTGTTCCTGGAGCGTGCCCTGCGAAGAGTGCTGGATCAGGCCGTAGATGAGCGTGAAGAGGAAGAGGAAGAGTTGTGGTCACCATCACCACCAGAAACAGCCTTATCAGCATCGCTTGATGGACCTGCGGCAACACTGGAAGAGGAGTCTAAGGAAGAGGAGTCAGAGGAGGAATGTGGCTTTGAGGAGGAGGAAGACCAACCACAGCAGGCATCCCAGGGTGCTCGTTGTTGTCACCTATCTGGGACCCATGGTGTTGTACGTGGCTGGGGTGAAGAACAGACCGTCAATGACATCAGTGAGGACGAGGAACGGGAAATGAGTAGCTCGGCATCCAACCTTGTGCAAATGGGGTCTTTCATGCTGTCATGTCTGTTGAGGGACCATCATATAAAAAGGATGAAGGAGAACGACCTGTACTGGGTGGCAACGCTACTAGACCCCCGGTATAAGCAGAAAGTGGCGGAAATGTTACCAAATTACCGAAAGTCAGAAAGGATGCAGCAGTTCAAAACAAAACTAAAAAATATGCTTTACACAGCTTATAAGGGGGATATCACAGCACAACGGGAATCTAACAGGGGAAGAGGTGAAAGTAATCCTCCTCCTACCACGACCACGCCGGTAAGGACAGGACGCTTTACAGACATGTTGTTGATGGAGGACATGCGGAGCTTTTTAAGTCCTACGCATTGCCACAGCCCTTCAGGGTCCACCCTCAGAGAACGACTTGACCGACAGGTAGCAGACTACCTCGCCTTAACTGCAGATATCGACACTCTGAGGAGCGATGAACCCCTTGACTACTGGGTGTGCAGGCTTGACCTGTGGCCTGAGCTATCCCAATTTACGATAGAACTTCTGGCCTGCCCCGCTTCAAGTGTTCTGTCCGAAAGGACCTTCAGTGCAGCAGGAGGTATTGTCACTGAGAAGAGAAGTCGCCTAGGTCAAAAAAGTCTAGATAACTCACCTTTATTAAGATGAATGAGGCATGGATCCCGAAGGGACTGACAGAGGGCGATACATTTGACTAAAAAAGGCCTGGTGATGAGATGAGCTGCCTTGGGCTATAAATGGTCCACACGCTGCTGTATTTTATCTCTGCATTCCGGATGACTTGCGTGACTTCTCCGTCACCAACTAGGGTTGAAGCCAAAATGTTTTAGTGCACTTTCTGCCTGGAAAACATCAATACCAAATTTTTCAGGCATGTGTACATGCCTAATTTTTCTGGCCTCTGGTGCTGCACTGTGGCTGCAAAAACAAAACATTAAAAAAAAAAGGCACATACAGTTGCAAGAAAAAGTATGTGAACCCTTTGGAATGATATGGATTTCTGCACAAATTGGTCATAAAATGTGATCTGATCTTCATCTAAGTCACAACAATAGACAATCACAGTCTGCTTAAAGGGGTTGTCCGGGACCAAATGTTTTAAAAAAAAACACGTTTACTCACAATGTACATCTAAGTAAAGGCCTCCATACATTTTCAGCTATTTTTGCCACTTCTATGTGGCTCCAACGGTCCCCCACTCATTGTTTATATATCTGTTTATCTTTACCTGACTTCCGACTGCACTGCCCTGTGGGTCCTGGGCTCTGCTCCGCTGTAACTCCGCCCCCTCATCAATATTCACCTCAATTCATTCAGAAGCTCACCGGACTGGAGGGGCAGGGCTTAGCAGGTTAAGGGGCGGGGCTTAGCGGGATGTCGGTCAGCCGCTGTAACTCCGCCCCCTCATCAATATTCACCTCAATTCATTCTGAAGCTCACTGGAGGGGCGGGGCTGAGCGGGTTGTCAAGGGGCGGGGCTGATCTGGTTGTTAAGGGGCGGGGTTTAGCGGGATGTTGGCCAGCCATTGTAACTCCGCCCCTCATTAATATTCACCTCGATTAATTTGCTGCCAGTGACGTCACCGGGCTCCCTGACCAGCGGAAGAGGAAGCTTTGCTTGCCTGCAAGGGACCCGGTACGTCACTGAGGAGAAGAAAACAGTAACTTCCGGCCATGAGTTTCAAAGATGAAAGCGGGGCTGCAGAAATCTGTGACAAAGGTACTACCTGCTTGTATGTAATGTGTATGCCACACTTGTACTATTAGAGCAATGTCCCCAATCCCGGACAACCCCTTTAAACTAATAACACACGAATAATTAAATGTTACCATGTTTTTATTGAACACACCATGTAAACATTCACAGTGCAGGTGGAAAAAGTATGTGAACCCTTGGATTTAATAACTGGTTGAACCTCCTTTGGCAGCAATAACTTCAACCAAACGTTTCCTGTAGTTGCAGATCAGATGTGCACAACGGTCAGGAGTAATTCTTGACCATTCCTCTTTACAGAACTGTTTCAGTTCAGCAATATTCTTAAGATGTCTGTTGTGAATCGCTTTCTTGAGGTCATGCCACAGCATCTCAATCGGGTTGAGGTCAGGACTCTGACTGGGCCACTCCAGAAGTCGTATTTTCCTCTGTTTAAGCCATTCTGTTGTTGATTTACTTCTATTCTTTGGGTCGCTGTCCTGTTGCAAAACCCATCTTCTGTTGAGCTTCAGCTGGTGGACAGATGGCCTTAAGTTCTCCTGCAAAATGTCTTAATAGACTTAAGAATTCATTTTTACTTCGATCATAGCAATCCGTCCAGGCCCTGACAGTAACAGGGTTCCGAAGGTGCACTCGGTTCCCCATTGCCCGCAGAACTGTTGCTTAGCTTTGGGAATGAGGATCTGTGTTTGACCTCATTCCCAGGGCGGCTTTACTAGCTGGGTGGCTCCCTGCTCCTAGTCTGCCCTGAGCGCCGAGCTGATCACTCAGTGCTCGACTGGTTGGTCTGTCGGTCATGTGACGCTGG